>NC_061839.1:10568387-10570887 GCF_019202785.1 Penaeus chinensis
CATTCGTATATCAGTTCTCGCACCCAATATGATAGTGTAATTCACTCTCTACAGTTAAAATGGTTGTATGGGCGCGCGGGCCCCTACACGCCATACAGTTCACTCCCCATATAGCGAGTTCAATTATGCAGATAACTCGAAACAGCCAGGCTATGCTCGAAGTCTCAAAAAGTCCAATATCATTGTCTATTTGAGGGTCGGTCCAGTTCATTCCAAATTCCAGTTATCGCAATATATATATTTTTTTAATGACGCAACAGACAAGCTTTTGGTCTTTATTTGTAATGCAGCCAAAAAGAGGGGAAAAGAAAGAGGAGGAAGAAAAGAAAAGAAAAAAATTAAATCAATAATCACACAGACTTAAGACACATAAGGTCTCGCCTTACGCCAGTGCACCGTGCAAAACGGTCGTTGGATTTTAAAGTATCAAGATTTACATTTTTTTCAGTAAAAGGAAATTAATAACAGCACACCAAAAGAAAAAAAACGCATAGAAATATATAAAAAGAAAATAATAAAAATCAAAACAGTACCCGGAAAAAAAACGCAAAGCACAGTACACCCCCATAGAAGACCAGTAACAGTACATTACACCGGAGAGGAGTCCCGGAACAATCAAACACGGTATCCCTTTCATAACATCCTTCCCCAAACACACACGGGAAGCTCAATACACTAAGATCCACAGAGTTTGAGGCGTGGGAAGGCGCGAACCCATATAGAAGGTCAGGTCTGTCAACATGCAAATAAGATAATGAGACACGTGGCAGCGAAGACCTTACCTGGTGACGTAACACGGGGGAGGGGGGAGGAGGGAGGGGGGAGGAGGGAGGGGGGAGGAGGGAGGGTTACAGGGCAAGATAAGGGGTGGTGGGGGAGGTGGGGGGAAGGGGTGTTGGAAGGGAGGTAGGGAGAAGGGGTGTTGGAAGGGAAATGGGATCAGTGTTGAAAGCGAGGATTGATTCAAAGCAAATCACCATCTGCTAACACCTAAACGTGAATACTATCAAGCTGGATCACGTAAGCGACGGGACTATCAAGTAAGTGAAAGTCAGAATAAAAACATTTTTGAAATCATAATGGACTGTCATTCAGCTTCACTAATAAAGAAACCACGAACTTAGTTTTTTTCTGGAACATTCTATACGGCATCCAACACGCACAGTAGGTGAGCATAGTTTAAAATGTGAATTGTCCCAGTTTGAAATCCTTGCTGGATGAGGCTTCCACAACCAGGAAGGTAAACAAGAACACACTGAGACGCCGAAGAAACGGCCATGCTAAGCTCAGTGTGTGGATGGAGTAAGCATTCCGAATATGGGAGACGAAATGGGGTCAGGCGTGTGGGACAATGTCAGCCCAACATTCTGAAACAGTATATGGAAAAAAAATAACACAGAGGTAAAATAATAAACACTGATCGTAGATAGCAGGTGCTGGAGAGTACTTCGTATAAAGGAAACAAAAAGATTCATGAATAGTCACGGACTAAAGGCAAACTATAAAATGTGTCACTGTAATTAGCTCCAGCAAAATCTTCATAAAAGACTGAGCTGAAAGTCTGGCCAGAATGTGAAATGAGAAGCCAGCATCCAAAGTATGTAAGTTCTCGGATACTTGCATGATGACGAGTCTGGGGTAACTTTGGCAGAACATCGAAAACCACAAGGGGAGTTAAAGATAAAGCCGGTGGATGTCATTAACATTTTAAAAATGATAGTACACATGAGTATAATGTCATAAACATTAAGGATGCGAGTGAGGGGGAGGGATCGAGCGAAGAATTTCAGCTAATTGTTCGATCAATTGTTTTTGATTACGCTCGTGGCAATGATAATGTCATCAAACAGATTCACGTTTTGTTACATGCATTGAGAGCTTGATGAAAACTGTTCTAAGTCATGATCAGCAGAGTGAAATAAAGGTCCAAGAACAAGGTTGCAACATACAAATACCCACTACCAACAAAAAGGTCATCAGCTGGTAAAGAGGCGAAGTCAGCCGCACTATCAGGAGCATGCACTGCACCCAGATCAAGAAAGGCCCAGCCACTCAGGCTGAGAGGACGTTTCAGCAACAAGAACTGCTATCGACAGTTCCGGTCAGCAGCTGGTACAGCCATATAAATGCAGTTGTAGGGGAATGGTGATAGGAGTAAGGGGGTTTATAGGATATGGAATACCGTCAGAGGGAACTATTAAGCGGAGAAACCGCCAGCAGGGAAGATAAGGAGATGCAGTACATTATTAGAATGCAAGGATCTGGAAGGAAGGAGCCATCGGCAGCAAGAACAGGGGAAGGCAAAGATAGTATCGAGGGAAGGGGAAGAACTGTGCCAGGGACAGCAGAAACAACCATCAGCAGAAACAGACAGCAAAAGTAGGGGCAGTAAGAGCAGGGATAGAGTATGGGCCCAGGCAAGGAGTGCCGCAGTGGCCCGGCCACCACACCCGCACCACACAGTACACAAATCTTCTACACCATACACTAGGCTTATCTT
>NC_061839.1:10580887-10585887 GCF_019202785.1 Penaeus chinensis
TTTTCGACCTTCCTTCGTTACACCCGAAGTTATGACACTTTATTCCCTCTTTTCCTTCGTGATAAACATGAAATCAGATCGCGTTTTTCATCCCTCACAGTAATGCCATAACGTGATCCCTTATAACCAGTGACAGTACTGGCGGGAAATGTTTAAACTTTTTTGTCGTTTTTACGCTGAGGGATGCGGTCGATCAGGGTATTGCGTTTGTTTGTTTTAGCTTAATGTGTTTATGTACGAATGTGTTTTTTAGTGTATTTGTCCATATAGTGTAATTAATAGTGTTTTTTTGTCCATATTTGTGTGTGTTTGTAAACCAATGTTCCCTCTGAATTTCTGATCACTGGTGTAGGAACGTCGTTTTAAAGCAGATCAAGTATCTTCATGGTTTTTTTGCGTGATTTGTTAAATTCACTGATTTGGATGACCATTTACGCAAGAGCCGATATTGACTAGGCTAGCAAACCGTTTTACACCTGCGTCAGCGAAAAAAATGCATTTATTCATCGGTTATTCCGGCCTTACGCTATAGCACCTGGAGAAATTCTATATGCCTGGGGCTTTATTTTGTCTATTTCTCATAATAATCATCTCGTATTGACGTACTAGTGTGTGTGTGCGTAGAAATTGACGTAGCATATCTTGAGCCCTGACGCACAGCATAGATCACATGCGTTATGATGAAACCAACACACTTAGAATCATAATAACAAAATGACGCATGTTCTGACGACCGAACAGAAGCTTCTAGAAGACTATAACAAGAATATCAAATTTGCTTCCGGCAAGAGGACTTCAGCGGTATCTCAAGAGGAACAAGAAGCTCATCCTTCCCCGCTTGCGTTAAAAGCTTCTTAAGACTGTCAGCTCCAGAATCCCTGTGGCCGTTGCATTTCCATCGCCTTTTTTGTACTTTTTATACTTAACACATTTAAGAAGCGAGTGTGTGTGGATTGTATTTTGATAATGCGGTTTTTAATTTATCTAATGGTAATATTTTCTATTGTTCATCGTCAAATCGATACTATTTTCAAGTCAAATATCATTAATGTCAGCATTTACACAAAGATCATAGTAGCGCCTCCTTTTATTCACAACACTGTGAAAATACAAATTCTAATCCTGTAACACCAGAGCACTGATTTCCCGAAGTACAACAACACAAATACCGACTTTCCACATACCGTTTGCATCTTCCAATAACATGGATTCTGTGTAAGAAGGTAAGAACGCATTTCTCTCCTCTCCTACATCGTAATGTAAAAAAGTTATTTGTAATATATTTTGTTTGTACTCATTTAGGCTAATAAATTATGCAACCAAATTCGAAACATACGAGGCATGGCCTTGTCGATCTCGCTCCAAGTCCTGTTATTATCATATCATCTTTGTTTTGTTTTTATCTCTGCATTAGATACGTGGCTGTACTCAGGTATTTTATATTCCCAGCAGCCGTCTGTAGTACATACAGGATTAAATTCTAGACAACATCTAGTCTTGCAACGTTAGTCTATTATTCTTGGCCAACGCAAATCATTGGTAGAGTCAGTTTCCCCTCTCGACGACCATCTATATTTATCCTGAAGTCGTTTTAGTTTTTCATACAATTCATCTCAAACCATTCTTCTCGTTTTTCGCAGATATGTTGTCACCTGCTGCTAAGATTAATTATAGACACTACCAGAAGTGTAAAAGATGTCATGAATACATATACCCCCACAGTATCCCAAAGCTGCCCATGTTAGAAAGAAAAGAAGTGCCCCCAGGCGCTGCCAAGAAATTCGAAGAAATTCAGAAGCCTTCCGCGGCGCACGTGTGGCATTGTTCAAGCGAGGACTTTTTCTCAAATAAACTGCCGCCAGTCGCTCTCTCCTCGCCGAAGGACCCTCACATGTAGCTCCAGTTCACTCCCAAAGAGAGATTCGTCGTCGTCCTCCTCTGGACACCTCAAGAGCTGAACTATTAAATCCGCTTCAGCAGCTCGCCTCAGGAAGAACGCCACGTGCCGGCTTTGTTTAATTATGGCAGATCTGCATCGCACACGTCGTACTTCCACCGCTTAAACGCGATGTGGGAACAGTTATGAAATAGCGGTACGAACCCTCGCCAGCTCCAGGCTTCCGATACGGTCTTGCTTGCTACGTTGTTAGATATCTAAATAGTGTGTGTGTGTGTGTGTGTGTGTGTGTGTGTGTGTGTGTGTGTGTGTGTGTGTGTGTGTGTGTGTGTGTGTGTGTGTGTGTGAGAGGCAGCCGTGACTGGCGTCTTTACTGTCTCTCTCGCCTCGTCCGGTGCTGCTGCGTTATCTAATAACGCTTTCTACCCCTGGCAGTAATATATGAAAATATAATAATTTGCCCCGTATTCTTTTCTCTCTCGAGCCCGGGCTGCGGTCAGAGGTGGCGCAGCAAGGGCGTCAATCTTGGCAGGATATCCCAGGTCCTCCCAGAGCTGCTTCCCTAACCCACAGTAGAGCCAAGGCCGAGCTGGTCGATCTGGCCCCAGGACCTGCTGGCTCCTGTTCAAGGTCCCCGGGACGACAAGCGACTGTTTTTGCAAGTACGGCCATTTCTCTGGATACGTTGGAAGCTACGAGCAGGGTCCGGGAACGCTTCGAGGTCGCCATGTTTAGCGCATGTGGAGAGGAGAACACGCGAATTATGCTGCACATTCAAAAGGCCCTAAGTCAGATCTCACTACAAGGAAATGGTCGTTGTGTACTGGCGTCCTTGTGCTGGATATAAAAGGTAATAACCCCAAAGCAAACATGTGAACGGAAAAAATGTAAAGGTATTATATTGGGAGAGTAAAAGGATTAAACACTCATTTACATACACATGCATGCATTACGTACTGCACATAAATACTTTTTGATTTCAGTGATACAGCATGATACACTAGGCAGAATGAGCATACAACCAGATACGGACAGGTAAACTGATGCCATGATGATCTCATGAAAATTATACATGTAAAATAATTCAAAGCTATGCATTTTACCGGTAATGCTATCAAATCATCGATGGCGAAAACATATAGCAGGTGAAACGGATACGATTAAATACATTTTTAAAATAAAAGTCATTTGATGTGCTACTATTAGATAAAAAAAAAATGTATTATGATTAGGAGAAAATACATAAAAAAAAAAACAGACAGAGACTGCTAAAACAAGCAACTAAAACAGATACTGAAAATAAAAAGGAAGAGAGGGAAGGACAGGGATGAGCAGCAAAGGATCTGCTGCGTCAGAGATGTACGGAGTAATTCTTTGCCTCGATTTTTCCACACGATGTCCGCAGAAAGAGGGAGGTGAAGAAAGAGAGGGAGAGAGAAAGAGAGAGAGAGAGAGAGAGAGAGAGAGAGAGAGAGAGAGAGAGAGAGAGAGAGAGAGAGAGAGAGAGAGAGAGAGAGAGAGAGAGAGAGAGAGAGAGAGAGAGAGAGAGAGAGAGAGAGAGAGAGAGAGAGAGAGAGAGAGAGAGAGAGAGAGAGAGAGAGAGAGAGAGAGAGAGAGAGAGAGAGAGAGAGAGAGAGAGAGAGAGAGAGAGAGAGAGAGAGAAGAGAAGAGAAGAGAAGAGAAGAGAGAGAAGAGAAGAGAGAAAGAGAGAAAAGAAAGAAAGAGAGAGAGAGAGAGAGAGCGAGAGAGAGAGAGAGAGAGAGAGAGAGAGAGAGAGAGAGAGAGAGAGAGAGAGAGAGCGAGAGAGAGCGAGAGAGAGCGAGAGAGAGATAGAGAGAGAGAGAGAGAGAGAGAGAGAGAGAGAGAGAGAGAGAGAGAGAGAGAGAGAGAGAGAGAGAGAGAGAGAGAGAGAGAGAGAGAGAGCGATAGAGAGAGAGAGAGAGAAATGTAGAAAGAGAAACAGACAGACAGAGAGACTAACAGACAGACAGACAGGCAGACAGATAGGCAAACGGATAGACAGACAAAAACAGAGATAGAGAGAATGATAGACAGACAGACTGAAAGAGAGACAGAGTTAAATAATAAATAAATGAATAGATAATACATTCACAAACAGACACATATACGACAAAAAAATAGGCAAACACCAAAAGACAAACAAACACACAAACGCACAGGAGAATACTCCTCCTCAACAGCCCAAGAGCGGGATGGAACTGAGCAACGGCGTAGGAACTGGAGACATTGGGTAAGAGGTCTGACGCTGGCACATGAAAGTCGAGTCAGAACAGGAGGCTGACCGCCGTAGGCACCAGGTGTTGGCATCGATTCTACCTTGGGACACACACACACACAACGCGCGATCATATACCATGCAGAGATTAGTGTGTTGCAAGTGGGCCTGGGGCGTCGATAGCGAGGTTCAGTTCCTGGTTACGTCAGCGCTCTTTTATTTCACGCGGGGATTTTAGGAGCCATTATCATCATTACTTTCCCCTTCTGCTTTTTCTTTTGTTCGTCCTTCTCTCTCTCTCTCTCTCTCTCTCTCTCTCTCTCTCTCTCTCTCTCTCTCTCTCTCTCTGTCTGTCTGTCTATCTATCTGTATTTTTTTATCATTGCATTTTTTCTTTCTTTTTCAGATGAAAAATCCACAAACAATATATATACTGTATGTTGACTATGTCTGTAATTATTCGTTCATTTTCCTTCGTATCTTTTATATTTCTTGTTTATTATCCTAATTTGTGTACATCCATTTTCCTCGCCGGCTGCCTCTGCGTTGTCCCATTTATTCTACACTTCATTTCGTATTGTGTATGACCAAAAGAAAAAAAAAAAGAAAAAAAAAGAAATCTATTTACCTGTTTTACTCGAGTTAATTTTCATAATGAAGCTTCAATTTTAAAAATGTGCGTGGCGTGTTTTCCGGGATATGGCGTTCATTTTCCTGATGTCTTTGTGAATGCCCTCTGTCAGTGGTTAATTCTGAATGTTCAATTGCGACGGGGAAAGAATCTAGGAAATGATGAGGATAAAGATCCATTGAATTCTCTTAGACAAGAAAAAGGAAAGAAAAAATCAAGAGAAAAAATCCACCAAA
>NC_061839.1:10593387-10595887 GCF_019202785.1 Penaeus chinensis
ATTCATCTGACGGAACGGCAGGGAGTTCACGAAGATACTGCAATGGTGATTCATTTGATTTTTGGTTATTTTCAAAATTAAGTTAGCGAGAGAAAAAAAAAAAAAAAAAAAAACACCATTGGAAGTCGGTGATATTTATGACTGGTGGATTTTTTTTTTTTTTTTTTTTTTTTTCGTGATTCTCGTCTTCTGCGATAATTGTGATAAATGATCCTGTGTTGAATGATTGAATGATTATTCTGAGAACGATCAAGGTCACGATCGTTTGATGACGCTCGTAAGCGCCCTCGCCTATTCTCCCATAATATTATTCCAGAAAATAATATTCCAATAAAAAGTCTGCGGTTTTCTAAAGTTACGTCGTACAATATTGACGAGGGAATTAGTACTTTTTTGATACTCTCTAGGACCAGTCAATTGCGTCTTCGTTCCTGAGAAATGAAAGCTTGAGAAAAATAAACACGCAATCTCATACACATTTGTTATTGAAATATCATATGGTAAATATATATTTGTGATAAAAAGATGGAGATGACAGCAGAGATAATACTGATTATTGTTAGTCAGATTTCCATGCAAGACGGCGGTACATGATAAACTTGCTTGACTGATTTTTAAATATAGACGTTGTTGGCAGACTGATTAAATCAGAGGAGAGCACCATTGGGATTAGTAACTTCAGTGGATGTAAATGCAACTGTAGCGTGTAGCGTTCATTTGCAAGACGAAATTAATCAATAACTCCTCCTATTTTAATGAGGGTCTGAACTGCATGAAGATATTAATAACACTTACATCTTTTCGTACAGATTGGAGGTAACTGTTTTATAACGCCTTTTTTTTTTTTTTTTTTTTTTTTTTTTTTTTTTATCCCTAGAGAGAAATGTCAAGTGAAAGGAAAGTATACAGTAACGGACAAGGAGATGCTGAAGTATTTAATTACCTACGGCATATCACATGTAAACACCATCTATCGTAGACTATAGCTACAAGTCCTATCAGCAATTTACTCTCATTTGAAGCTGCCACTGGCCAAGATCAAGGGAAATCAGAATGACGGTGGCCTGCAGAGGTCCTTGAAAAGGTCTTTGGCATTTTGAGATAATGGTAATAATAATATTAACAGTGATATTGCTAATAATGGTGACAGCAATAAAAGGGATACAAATGCTAATATTATTAATAATAGTAATGATAATAATAATAACATTAGTTATAATACTCATACTAACAGTTATAATAATCATAACAATAATGAATGGTAAAACATTCCACCGTGTTGATACTATGCTAAAAAATGCACAAACCACAAACTAGTTTGTTCATTGCGTTTTTTTCTACCAGTAATATTATAATATTGAAAATGATAATAATAATAATAATAAAGAAAAAAAATAATGTCGATGATGATATCAATAGCAATAATGATCGTAATAATTATCGTAATAATGATAATATTTATAGTTATTAAAATAATAATAATAATTACGATGATGATAATGAAAATAACATTAATAATGATAACAATGATGATGATAATAACAACAATAATGATAATGAAGATGATGATGATGATGATAACAATAATAATAATAATAATAATAATAATAATAATAATAATAATAATAATAATAGGGCAGCAACAAGAGGATTAAGTTGATGAAAGGACTGTACAGATTGTAGAAGAAGTGGAAGTATGAAAACAATCCGATAACAGATGAGGTCAGACCACCTCAAAGGAGAATGTTTAATGATGATGGGAAGGTTGCGAAGGTTGAGCTGAAGTTTTTGAAGAAGCTTGAAAAGGTTAATCATAATGAAATGGTAGACAGAGAACAGCTGTTCAAATTTCAAAACAAAAGAATAAGGATAAGAACAGGATGAAGCAAAGAGACAAATAACTGAAGCTAGTGAATTAGACATCACAGGACTCAGCTAAGGTAATCGCCTTAAAATGTTCTCATAAAAAAGAGCAAAGTAGACGAGATGGAAGAAACCATCTTGGAAAGAAAAAAAAAAAGAAGAAAAATGTATATTCTTAGTGAGCTTCAAAGAAGTGTAAAAGTTAAACCTGTAGAAGGCCCAAAAGGAAAAAAAAAGAGAAAAATAGATATTCTTAGCGAGCTTCAAAGAGGTGTAAAAGTTAAACCTGTAGGAGGCCCAAAAGGAAAGAAAAAGAAAAAAAAGAGAAAAAATATATATTCTTAGCGAGATTCAAAGAGGTGTAAAAGTTAAACCTGTAGGAGGCCCAAAAGGAAAGAAAAAGAAAAAAAAGAGAAAAATATATATTCTTAGCGACCTTCAAAGAGTGTAAAAGTTAAACCTGTAGAAGGCCCAAAAGATAACTGGAATAGTGAAAACATTCTAGAAGCTAAAAAGTTGTAAGCAAAAAGTCCAACTAAAAATTCAAAGAGTCCACACGTTTGAAAAACGATCAAAATTTTAGAGGCAAAATCAATTTTTTAAATCTGATGCTTAAAACGTTTTATAAGAAAGTGGG
>NC_061839.1:10600887-10608387 GCF_019202785.1 Penaeus chinensis
AGAAACATTAGAAGATACTACAAACTGTACATCTCATTCACAATAATGAAAGTTGCAGGAAGAATCCCACCAGTTCTTGACAGGCTTGCTGCAGCCACGGAGAATAGGACTCTAAAGGTTCAATTCTTTTGAGACTGAAGATTTCCCTCAAACTCTTCTATCCTATTGGAAATTCTAAATATCAGAGACAAAATGTTCAAGGATTTTAGGATTGATTCAAATGAAATACATATCCCTCAAATTGTCCACAGCACAGGAATCATCTGTTCATAGGTAGATTAAGTCCAATACATTCATTGCTAGCCACTAGATTAAATAAGCTTCTGGATATTGGTTAAATAATTTATGATAATGAAGATACCATTGATGTGGAATGTAAAACAGTGGTTAGTTGATAGATTATTCAGCATAACTATATGTATTATATTTACTACACTAAATAGATACTGGTAATGAATATGCTAAAACCATTTATTTTTGTGTCTATGCTAACATTTGCTGTATTTCTCTGCACTGACAGTGTTTAGCCTTGACAGACAAATGGATAGATTTTACTTAACAGACTCTTTCAGTATTTTTGTGGTAGATAATAGTTTGCTTGGACAGACAGAGTGTAAACATGTATTTTTGGTGAAATTTCCTATTAGACTCTACCATGCTTTTGCTGATGTTTGAAGGGGCCCTATGTTTGAAGAGCAGTTATCCCTGTTTTATGCAATAGAGTTTTTTAACAAAATAACAATAGGCAGTTTTTCAAATTTTTTGCCAAGGATATAAGTCATGGACATGCATGATATTGGTATTATTATTTGTGACATTATGATTATTATATTGTTGTTAACAATGCTAATTGAAATAAAAAAGTAAAAGATGATATAAACTATATGTTTTCTTTTCTCTTTCAACAGGAACTTGCCCACACACATCCATACACACTTACGACTCATAGCAAATGTATGTACCATAGTGCCATTGATGTATGGATATATGAACCTCTCCTTGATGTGTGGTATGTATATATAGTGTCATTCCTAGTCAGATTTTTATTTATTCATTTATTTATATTTCAGTGTTTCCTTTTTCTTTGACATCAAGAATTTTGTTCACATTGATTTTATAGATACCTTGATTGGTTGATTGATTAATTGATGAATACATGTTTAATTACTCTTGTGCAAATATTCATTTAAATTGGTTCATTTGCATGAATATCTGACTGTTACTTCTCATAGCTCTCAGCATATAAGATTTTCATATTGATTGCAGGAAACGAAAACTAAGCCGAGGTGATATTCCCCAGCAGCTCTCAGGGTCCTGTGCAGCGGTTCACAACGATCATATGTATCTCTTCGGAGGTACCGGGTGTAACTATTACATTATTAAGGTTTTTTAATGCACAGAGTTGACGTCAGTGCCTGTAGTCTGTTTTGGATTTTTGTTGCTTTTGGAAGCTATGGATATATTGAGTTTGTGCTTGTCAGTACATTAGTCTAAGTTTTGACTAATGTAGATTGATTGATGTTTTTTAAGTGATTGTAGTTTTGATTTTGATAGGGATAATAGTATCATAGTATTATTTTTTTTTCTATACATATATGAGCTCCTCAACCACCAAAGACCACAATTCCTCAACTCACATCATCCCCAGCTACAAAAAAAAGAAAAAAGTTTGTCTCAAGTAGTTAGAGCATAGTTATTATTAAAGTTGAAAGTGTTACCATTTTTATAAGATATGTAGAGAAAATATAGATATTACAATAAAACATATAATCATTTTTACAGTAATGAATTATGTGTTAATATACAAAAAGAAAAACAGATATTGTCATGAGTAGCTCAGCCATGGTAAAATAGTTGCAGCGGTCTTTGATGGCTTGGAGGGGATATCAAGGGAGGAGTAACCACCCAGTCACATAGGAAAGGTAGGGGGTGGGGTTGCGATAGTGGGTGGCATAACTGAAGAGGACCATAAGCTAAAAAATGATGCCAAATAGACCTAGATATGTGAGCTTCCACACTCTCTCTGTGTCACACTTGCACTGACATTGAAGCTTAGAATCAGCCTTCCAGTCGTTAAGAGTTATCATACTCTGTCAAGGTTCCTCAGCTTTAAGATGTAGTTTACCTGTATCCTCAGCTCGGGCAGCTTGGACTTTAGCACTTAACATGTGTAGAACACTCACTCACTTGTACCACTACATAGGCATGTACATATACAAGGACTTCACTCAAAATTGATGTAATATGGTATTTATGCTTTGAAATTGATTTTATCTCATGGTTGATATTTATGTGGCCAGGCCTTATTATTTTATATATTTTGTCTTCTTTCTTTTGCATTTTAGTATCTCTGTTTTGATGTGGTATCTTCCAAGTAGACATTCCATTTAATTTTCCTATATTTTACTTACTTAAACCATTATAGGGGAGTTAGAATGCAAAGGCAGAAAAGAGTAATTAACATGTTCCAAGAGAAACTGCATTTTTTTCTGATTAAAAAAAATTACTGGACTTGACACTGATAATTCATATGAAATATAGGGAGCATTGTCATAATAACTAACTTATGATCAATAATGTTTAGTTCAGTGGTTTCCCATTGGTAGATATGAAAGGGCTAGCAGGAGGGTCGCAAAGGCTTTGGAACAAATATATTGGTCAGTATGCTTAGGTATTCATAAGTGTGCATATTAAGAATATACTATAGAAAAAGGACTTCAAGGATTATTGCACTACAATTAGATGAATGAAGCTTATATCTGCTGGCTTTTTTTTATCTTCTTTTTCTTCTTTTCTTTCTTCCTCTTAAGACAAACAATTATGATGTTATAGGTTTGAGGAAGGTGTTGCCAGTGTAAAAAGGGTCAGAACCACTGCTTTAGTTGATGTCGTTATGGATTCCAGCCCCGTTGATTTGCCAAGATCAGATATCTTGACTGCATATTTGATAGTAGGCATATGTCTGAAATCTCTGGTTTGTGCTTTGCAATTCACTCCATGTTGGTATCTTGCTTGACATTTTCTTGCATAAATACAAAGACTCAGTCCCAAGGTTCTGATCTTTTCAGCGACCAGGCAGAACTATCTTAACTTCAGAGAAGAAAACCCTTGAAATGAGAGTGGAAAGAACCTTGGGTTAAACATATCTAACTTCAGTATAAAATAGGAGGCCATAATTTTGGGATAGAATTATCTACTGTCAGTTGTTTCTGACATTGATTTCTCATGTAACCCTGAAAAGCAGAATATACATAATCTAGTTTAATTTTCATGTCAATTTTAGTTATGAAGGTCACTTGAATCTTAGATTCCAATTAGAGAATTTTCACAAGTATTCAGCTTTTCTGATTTATGCATTGTAGTTTTTTATTATTATTATTATTATTATTATTATTATTATTATTATTGGTACTTAGTTTAAATGCACCATTTGATTCTTACAAGCCAATTGCACAACTAACCTCACAAGTAAGATCATGGTAACTTAAAAAGTACAAGTAGCTACAGAGCTCCAATAAATGTGACTAACTTGTTTTTTCTTCATCAGTTGAAAAACAGTGTATTTTAGTCATTGAAAACCAGAGCCATAGAAATTGTTTGATATCAAATATATCATTAGAACAATATATAACTACTATTACTAGATTTTTCACTTGAGATTTGCATATGTGATGTAGAAATGAGTGTATGATTTTTTTTCTCAGGTTTACTCATTGTAAAAAGATATAAGGATTTGAATTTTGGGTTCATTTTTTTCTTTTCTTTTCTTTTCCTACAATGAAGAGTTTCCTTGCAGGTTGGACAAATAATGAAAATGATGAGGTAGAAAACAGCTGTAACAATTTATGGCGACTACACTTACCAACACTTACCTGGGAGATGCTACACCCTGAGGGGACTTCACCCTATTCATGTGATAAAGCTGCCTGTTGGGTATACAAAAACAGGTATAAGACCAAAATTAATTTTTGAGTTGTTTTTGCATATGATTTCATACAGTACTTCAAAACAGTAGGTATTATAGACCCACAAGAATGTAGTACAGTGAAATATCTCATTTACATAATAGAGATAATGCTTTTTCCTTTGCATCATTAAAAAAAAAAAAAAAAACGATGTGTTATGCAAACTCTTTTCTTTCCAGATTCTATGTGTTTGGGGGTTTTGGCCCACCAAGGGAGTTTGAGGTGATGCCGAAAATCAAAGTACAGTTTGTGCGGGACAACATATTTCACAGGGGTTGGATAGATCAGTTGGTTTATTATGATATAGGTAAAGGAAGAGTTTATGATATTTTTTTGTTTGATTTTAATAACATTGCTTACCTAGTTAAAACTTGATTGATATATGTATTATTAGATATGATATTTTTTTGTTTGATTTTAATAACATTGCTTACCTAGTTAAAACTTGATTGATATATGTATTATTAGATTCTCTCTCTCTCTCTCTCTTCTCTCTCTCTCTCTCTCTCTCTCTCTCTCCTCTCTCTCTCTCTCTCTCCTCTCCTCCCTCCCTCCCTCTCTCTCTCTCTCTCTCTCTCTCTCTCTCTCTCTCTCTCTCTCTCTCTCTCTCTCTCTCTCTCTCTCTCTCTCTCCCTCTCCTCTCCTCTCTCCTCTCCTCCATCTCTCCACTCTCTCTCTCTCTCGTTCTCTTCTCTCTCTCATCTCTCTCTCTCTCTCTCTCTCTACCTCCCCCCCCTCCCTCCCTCCCTTCCCACCCTCTCCCTCTCTCATCTCCCCCCTCTCTCATCTCATTCCTCAAATTCTCTCTCTCCCCTCACTCCCCTCTCTCTCCCCTCTCTCTCTCATCTCTCCACCCAAATCTCTCTCTCCTCTCTCCTCTCTCTATCTCATCTCTCTCTTCTCCTCCCCTCTCTCTCTCTCTCTCCTCTCTCCCTCTCTCACTCTCTCACCTCTCTCTCTCTCTCCTCTCTCTCTTCGCTCTCTCTCTCTCTCTCTCTCCTCTCCTCTCCTCTCCCCCAATCCCTCCCTCTCCCCTCTACCTCCTTCACTCTCTCTCCTCCCCTCTCTCCCTCCCTCCCTTTCCCTCCCTCCTCCCCTCCCCCCATCCTCCACTCTCTTCTCTCTTCTCTCTCTCTCTCTCTCATCTCTCAACTCTCCCCTCCTCCTTCCCCCTCTCGTCTCGGTCTCTCTCATCTCTCTCCCTCTCTCATCTCTCTCTCTCTCTCGCTCTCTCCTCTCTCTCTCCCCTCTCTCTCTCCTCTCCTTCATCTCTTTTCTCTCTCTCGCCTCCTCCCCTCTCTTCCCTCTCATCCCTCTCTCTCTCTCTCTCTCTTTTCCAAATCTCTCTTCTCTCTCTCTCAAATCTCTCACACCTCCCCTCCCACCCCCCCCCCCCCCCACCACACCGCCACACACCCCTTCTTCTCTCTCTCTTCTCTCCTCTCCTCTCCATCCCCTCTCTCCTCTCTCTCTCCTCCCCTTCCCCTCTCCTCTCTCTCTCTCCTTCTTCTCTCTCAACTCCTCTCCCCCTCTCTCTCCAAATCTCTCTCTCTCTCTCTCTCTCTCTCTCTCTCTCCTCTTCTCCATCTCTCTCTCTCTCCCCTCCGTCTTCTCTCTCTTTGTCCTCCTCTCTTTCCCGATTCTCTCTCTCTTTCCTTCTCCCATCTTCCCTCGCTCCCCCCCCCCTCCCCCCCCATTCCCCCTCCTCCTTTTCTCTCCTCTCATTCTCCTCTTCTCTTTCCTCTTTCTTCTTCTCTCCCCCTCCCTCCTCTCTTCTCCTCACTCTTCTCTCTCTCTCTCTTCTCTCTTCTCTCTCCATCCTCTCCCCCTCTCTCTAATTCTCTCTCTTCTCTTCCTCCACTCTTCCTCTCTCTCTCCTCTCTCTCATCTCCTGCCTCTCAAATTCTCTTCTCTCTCTCTATCTCTCCCCTCTCTCAAATTCTCTTCCTCCCCCCTCTCTCCCCTCTCCCCCTCCCTTTCCCTCCTCTCCTCCTCTCCCCCTTCTTCATCCCCCAATCTCTCTCTCTCTCTCCCCTCTCTCTCGCCTCGTCTCTCTCTTCTCCTCCTCTTCTCTCTCTCTCTCCCTAATTCTCTCTCTCATCTCTCCCTCCTAATTCTCTCTCTCTCTCTCTCCTATATCTCTCTCATCCCCTCATCTCTCTCTCATCTCTCTCTCAACTCCTCCCCTCTCTCTCCTCCTCTCTCTCTCTCCCTCCAATCTCTCTCTCTCTCTCTCTCCCTCCCATTCTCTCTCTCTCTCTCCTCTCTCTCTCTCTCCCTCCTCTCTCCCTCCCTCTCTCGCTCTCTCTCCTACTCTCCTCACTCTCTCTCCTCTCTCCTCTCCCTCCTCTCTCTCTCTCCCTCTCTCCTCTCTTCTCTCCATCCTCTCTCCCTCGTCCTCTCTCTCCTCATTCTCTCTCTCTCTCTTCTCTCCTCTCTCCTATTCTCTCGTCTCTCCCTCGTCTCCTCCCTGCTCTCTCTCTCTCTCTCCCTCTCTCTCTCTCTCTCTCTCTCTCCTCTCCCTCCCTCCCTCTCTCTCCCCTCCTCTTCTTCTCCTCCCTCTCCCTCCCTCTCTCTCCCTCTCTCCTCTCCTCTCTCCTCCTCCCCTCTCTCCCCCTCATCTCTCTCTCTCCTCTCTCTCTCTCTCCTCTCTCTCTCCCTCCTCTCCTCTCCCTCTCTCCTCTTCCACTCATCTCTCTCTCTCTCCTCTCTCTCCCTCCCCCTCCTAATTCTCTCTCTCTCTTCTCTCTCTCTCTCTCTCTCCCTCCACTCTCTCTCTCTCTCTCTCTCTCATCTCTCTCCTCGTCTCTCCTCTCTCTCTCTCTCTCTCTCTCCTCTCTCTCTCTCTCTCTCGCTCCTCTCCCTCCCTAATCTCCTCTCTCTCCTCTCTCTCTCTATCTCTCATCTCTCTCTCTCTCCTCTCTCATCCTCTCCTCCTCTCTCCCTCTCCCCCTCTCTCTCTCTCTCTCCTCCTCCCTCTCATCTCTTCTCTCTCTCTCTGCTCTCTCCCTAACTCTCTCCTCTCTCCTCTCCCTCCTCCCTCCTCCTACTCTCTCTCTCTCTCTCTCCCTCATTCTCTCCTCCTCCTCTCTCTCTCTCTCTCTCTCATCTCATCCCTCTCTCTCTCCTCTCTCTCTCTCCTCCTCTCTCTCTCTCCTTCTCTCTCTCTCCTTCTCTCTCTCTCTCTCTCTCTCTCCTCTCTCTCTCTCCTCCCTCTCTCTCCTCTCTCTCTCTCTCTCTCTCTCTCCCTAATCTCTCTCTCTCTCCTCTCCAATTCCTCTCTCTCTCTCTCTCATTCTCTCTCTCTCCTCCTCAATTCCTCTCTCTCTCTCTCTTCTCTCTCTCTCACTCTCTCTCCTCTCTCTCTCTCCTCTCTCTCTCTCTCACTCTCTCTCTCTCTCTCCTCTCTCTCTCTCTCTCTCCTCTCTCCTCTCTCTCTCCTCACCTCTCTCTCTCTCTCTCTCTCTCTCTCCTCTCTCTCTCTTCTCCTCTCTCCCCTCTCTCTCTCTCCCCTCCTCTCCCCCCCCCCTCCCAA
>NC_061839.1:10613387-10615887 GCF_019202785.1 Penaeus chinensis
GAGTGGATCGAAGTACCCCTAGCTTATGACCATGGGGAGCCTAGATGTTGGCATGCTACTGCAGTCATACCAGATGGGGAGGTGTACATTCACTCTGGACTTACACAGCCCTTCTACATCACCATGGCTTTGCTCATTGTAAATATCTTTAGTTTTGATTTTTATTCATGTCAGTGTTAGTGTGGTTGTATGTTTCAGGAAATAGATGTATGCCTAATAGTATCTATACAAATAAAGATTGCTGTTATAATCTATGTTTGTGTATGGTTAGAGGGTAAAAAATACCATTTTCTAAAGATCTAAATTTCAGGGGCATGAAGGGAAAAGATGTTTTATTCCTTTATGTGTTTTCTATTTAACCCAGTGGTCACAGATGGTATGACATACACTCTGTGTCCACAATAATTTTAGTTGATAAATTGTGTGTACACATAGATGACTCCACAAATGATTAGTCACCAAGAAGTCTACTGTTAGCCTTTCCTATCTCACCTGTTTACTCTTTTCCATTATTTTTGGATAGATTCTTTTGTAGTTTGTATATTATATAACATTATTTCAATCAATATTTTAATAATAATGATGATGATGATAATAATAATAATAATAATAACAACAGTATTAATATTAATAACCAAAAAAAAAAAAAAAATGATGATGAATTTGGGACACCAGGTGCAGTCACTATACCCTACTAGTTGACCCCTTGGTGGCTGAGTACTTGTGGAGTCATCTATGTGGAATAGAATTCACAAAAAAAAAAAAAAAGATATCCAGTAGACAGTACAGGAATCTGCAACAGATGAGTTCAGTGAAGGCAATAACTTCAAAGTTCTTCTTTTAAAATTCACATTAAACACATCAGCTGATAATGTGATTCAGTACTTGTTGTTTGTTAGATATTTATCCTTTTCTCATTTTATTGATGCCTTCAAGATTATTAGTGACTTAACCCATAGAAATCAGTGATTGGTCTCTTATTACGATTTCTATCATATTGTCAAAGTGTTTTTTCCTGAAATGGTCAAATTTATTCATATTTTTATCAGGATCATGCTGAAGAAATGGTTGTACTGAGGTTCAGTCCCCCAAGTCTACAGAGGTATGTGTGCAAATATTAACTACTTCCTTTACCTGATTCCTTTTGTCTTTTTTATGGTAGCATACCACAGGTCTGTGTTGTCTAGAACTATAAATGCTAAATATTAACACAAGGTACTGGTTATGGGACAGATTTTAAGGTCCTCTTGTCCTAAATGTCTAGTAATGATGGATTTCCTTTGGAACAGGCTTTTATAAATCAGTATCAGATATTGGTTTTGCTAAATCAAGAAATCTAATAAAAAAAATATATTTCAGATTAACAATAGAAGCTGTATGTGGATTAGACTTGCAACTACGTTCCCATTGGTGCCAGCTTCCACAGACTCTGCAGCACATCCTTAAAACCCGAACTTGTCCTGATCGGATATTGTAGCATTTTATTTATAACGTAATTTTGGAATCTACTTTGCAGCATAATGATCTTGCCTTAAAAGTAGTAATTTTCTTAAAATCACATTCAGTCACAAGCCTTTGGTGTTTGTGTGTGTGTGTGTGTGTATAAGAATTTTTGACCCCGTTCTATTATTATTATTTACCTTTTTGGATGTTAGAGAATTCAAGTTACATATTTTTGGATGTTAGGGAATTGAAGTTACCTATTTGATATTACTATATTTATCACTTTGGGAGAAGTATCACACTGCCTCTGTTAAATTATGTCTAATATGTGTGCTGCTTAAATTATTGTACGATACCCACCATGTTCACCAAAAATGAAATAAAGCTTGGAGAGAGACACTGAAACATGTTTAAAAGAAAAGTCTTTTGCTTCCTTCACCTTTTTATTATTCATAATTGATATCCCCTTCAAAAGTAAATGTAGATTGAACTGTCTTTGTAATACATTTGATATGGTGCTTTATATTTTAGGAAATTGTGCAATGAAGAGATGATTTTATATATTTTCATATAATCTATACCATATGAAGGAAAATATTAGAATGATTTGAAGTGATAACTGCTGTTCAGTCTGTAAGATTCTGCAATGTTTTATGAAAAGATTATTATTATAACCCAAATGTTTCTTCTAATTATTGCCTTATAACTCCTAGACAGAGCTATAATTTGTTTAACATTGAGTCAAATGGGAAATTACAGTTTTGGAATAGAACACATTGAGAGAAAGTATGAGAAGGCCATATACTTTTCAGATTCCTTTGATACCTAATGAAACATTTGATGTCAAGTGCAATGCAACTGCGAATTACACACTTAAATTATAGATCTGTAATAATTTAAGTATACATTTTCTGAATGAGAGAGAGAGAGAGAGAGAGAGAATGTGTGTAAGTGAGTGAGTGAGCATGTGTGATATATATGTGTGTGTGTGTGTGTGTGTGTGTGTGTGTGTGTGTGTGTGTGTGTGTGTGTGTGTGTGTGTGTGTGTGTGTGTGTG
>NC_061839.1:10620887-10628387 GCF_019202785.1 Penaeus chinensis
TCGGCCATGGCGAGGTTGTGACGGATGTTGGCCGTGGCGGTGTGCGCGGCGCTCACCTTGCCCAGACTCGAACTCTCCTCGTCGTCGTCGCTGGGCGCGTCGTGCTGCATCCTGTCCAGCTTGGTGTCCATGTGCCTCCTCAGCGAGTCGAACTGCTGCCGTATGTCGGTCCTGATGGAGGAGACCTCCCCTCGCAGGCTGGTGGTCAGCACGGGCACCTGCCTCTCAAACTCCGTGGCGATAATGGTACCGATCGAATCCGTCGCGTCCGGGAATTGCGGAACCGCCACGATTTCGTACGACTGTTCCGAAAGGGGCGGGATGGGCGGGTTCCATTCCTGGGCGAAGGCGGCATGAAGCAGCAGGAGCGTCAGAAACGCCATGTTGAGGGTCGGGATGGCGGTCCAGGACTGAGGAGCGGCAGGACGGGCACCGCCTCCTGCTCGCTCCGCCCGCCGCATGTACCCGCGTCCTTGTCGGCTGTCCTGATAATCGCTGTCCTCGTTTTTGTGAAGCCAGGCTGGTGACACATAAACGTCATATTTAATTATGACAAGCCTTATGTTTTGGTACTACATCAACAAGCGCGCCAACAAGCAAATTAATGTATTGAAACTAGAAAGAAAAGCGCTACTGTCATACGAAGGTGAATCCTCTTGTAAGGTGGCGTAACGAAAGGGAGAGGAGAAGAAAAGAGCGCAATCTAGATCTAGTCACTATATGATGAATTAACAACGAGGCCCTCCGATTACCTGGGTCACTAACCGAATCTGATGTAGGGCTTATTATGTGGAAAAAGTATACGGTACATCCGGGCTACCTTAAGTACATCCTGGCCGCTTCTGCTTCTCCCCTCTGTCATTGTCCCATACCCTTTTCACCCCTCACCTTAAAACACAGGCATTCTTTACTTTTCTCACATTATGCCTTCCTGTGTTGGTCTCTTCTTTCCTTCATTATCTCAACAACGTCGTATTGTTTATTCAAGTGTGTTTTTAAAAGTCACCTTAATTTTATGTCCATTCCTGCTGCGCTTCTTGCCACCACATAATATTCAAATTAATCTACCCCAAAGCCACGTTTCCCCGCACACCTGCCATTTCTTTCCCCCGAATTCCTCTCTTTTTTGCCCAGGTTTTTATTCCAATAATCTTTGTCGCACAGCAGTTTGCCGCCCCCCCCCCCCCTCCTTTCCCCCGGGTTTGTTTGCCTCCTTCGCCATCCCAATTCTTCATCCTCCACATTCCTCATTCCCCATGTTTATTCGTTTCCCCCCCCCCCTCCCCATTCGCCCAGAATCCCCGGCGCAACGAGCGATGACCTCCGTGCGTAGCATCATCGTACAGCATGCACTCGCCCTTCTCAGGATTTCCCGCCTCTCTTCGGCCGCCTCCCTCGTCGCTGCCGATTCTTCCCAGCCTTTGCTCCTCTTGACCTTGAGCTCTATGACCTCCACAGACACATTATTGCGTGACTCAAAAAAAGGAAAAGAAATCGATATCTCATTAAGTCGGAGGTTGTGAGGATGTGTGACCCCAGGCCCTTTCAAAGGCCACCTGCTGAGGGCTTGTGACGGGTGTTGTTCTGGTCCTTTGTGTTAGAATCCCCTGGGAAGGTGCCTCGCTATGCCGATCAACGACGGTTTGATTAGCGATAAGTTTTCTCTCGTGCGAAGGAGAGGATATGGGAAAAAGGATCAAAATTTTGGCTCAAAAATGTAAAAAAAGTGGATATATATGAACGGAAGTATAGAGAGTTAATAAAGAAGAATAAAACCATGGCAATAGAAATGAATCCTTTTGTTGTGATTCCCCTGCGTCTTTTATCAGCCGGCAGCGATCATGCACCCCTTTGCAGAAGCTTCCCTCTAGTGAACCCTTTTGTTATAGATCCCAGGGACGATACAAGCATTTCAATATTATTTATATTGTCATAGCTGATCAAAGAGTATGACATCACAACCAGAGTTCAGCAACCGTACTTTGGATGGCTGCCAAGATTTGTTTTAAAGGGTCCCACGCCATCAGTCGGCGGTCGCGTTTGTCACGATAATAGTGAGGGATATTTCTCATAGATGTAACGGAGGCCGTGACAGCGTTGTTACGGCTGTAACAGCTTTAGTCTTATTGTGACATGAGAAAGTTGACTGATAATAGTCGTTGTGGTAATAGTAGTAACACCAGTAATAGTAGTGCTTGTCAAATAAGTAAGAAGTGAGTAAGAGCGGGGGGAGAGACGCTGGAAAGAGAAGGGAGATGGGACAGCCTGTGAACTCAAGGTAAGTCAAGGTCAGGGAGAAACTCCAACTTTGCCTGAAGCAAAGTCCTTTTGTGTGTATTCAACTTTTGCGAGGATGTTGACTGAAGGTGCTCTCGTGATACATGTGATAACAGAGGAAAAAAAATATATTTCATTTTTAACATCATAATCGTGACTAGAAGTCCGCGAATGTATCTGCCAGGTTGCGTGACAGAACGTCATAGCGAATCACTGTGGTTCACTGCCGAGCACCTAGGGAAGGCGTCGTTACTCAAGGTCAGGCGCCTAGAGCGGGCGAAGGCGCTCAGGTGTCCGCGAACTGTGGGCGCCGACTGCTTTGTCTTGGCTATCACACGCTGCCCGATCTCGCCTCGAGCTTTGCTCACTGTCTGTCTGTCTATCTCTCAGTCTGTCTCTGTCTTCGTCTCTCTCTCTGTCTCTGCCTCTATCTCTATATTTATCTATATATATTTGTTCCTCTTTCTGTATCTACCTCTATATCTATATTTGTCTGTCCCTGTCTCTATACCTGCCTCTGTCCCTATCTCCATATCTATCTCTATCTGTCTGTCTCTATATCTGTCTCTGTCTCTGTATCTGTCCCTTTCTCTATATCCATTTAAATCTCTGACTCTCTATATCTGTTTCTATCTCTGTCTATTTTTGCCTGTGTCTGTTTCTCTCTCATTCTCTTTCTCTATCCCCCTCTCTCTTTCTTTCTATCCTTCCCTCTCAATCTATCACTCTTTCTCCCTCTTTTTCTCTTATCTGTCTCTTACTCCCTATCCCTTTCTCCCCCTCTCTCTATCAATCCTTCTCTTTCTCCCCCTCTCTCTCCTTTCTATCTAGCTATTTCTCCCCCCCCCCCCTCTCTCTCTATCTCTTTCTCCTCCTCCCTCTATCTATCTCCCCACTCTCTCTCTATCTGTTTCTCCCCCTTTCTCCATCTATCTGTTTCTTTCTCTCCCTCCCTCTCTCTTTCTCTATCCCTCTCTCTCTCTATCTCTTTCTCCCCCCTCTCCCTACCCCCCCCCCCTCTCTCTCTTCCTCTATCCTTCTCTCTATCTCTTTCTCTCCCTTCTCTCTATATCTCCCCCTCTCTCTCTGTATGTGTAGGGTGAGGGGCTGCTCGTTACCTGGCGATCACGAGTTAGCTTTCTTCTCTTTGACTCTGTACAGCAGATAAGATAATGGGGGGGGGGGGGTCCTCTTCAAGCCTCATTCACATAAGCATCTTCTTTAGCGCCAATAAATCTGCGATAACGTTCGTGTTGCGGCTACAGTATAGCGAATTTCATTACACGTCGACTAGTTTTAAATGCACAAATAGTATGTTCGGAAGAGGCTGTACACCCAATGTACAGCATCGACAGTTTGACTGAAAGTGAACTGTACATTGCACTCATTTCTGATAGTAGAAGTTGGTGTACTATTTTCATCGCAAATTATGCCCAACTATATAATGTATGATACTGTTCATCTTTAAACGAAATCTAAGTGGGCTGTGGCCGCGGCGTTATCACTGTTTACATTTCAAGTGTGTCAAGACCCAATCTCCCCTGACATACTTCCGCTTCCGTGTTCTTGACTTTGCTTGCCCTGCTTTGTCCGTTACGCTTCTTAATTAACTGTATGTCGGCAGAAGTGATACTAATGATTCATATTGACGTAATTGTAATATGTAGTATGTTTATCGTACGTAAGAGATTGAATTTCAGTTGCATATCATTTCCTCGTATGGTCACATGGGGAAAGTTTTTAATGCAGCCGAAAGTCAGGAAAGCCAGGAAATGCGGTGGGTGGAGGCTACCCATTTCTTAGCACTACGAATCACACCAAAAAAAATCTCGATTCTTACTTCAATTTCGTAAAGGGGCGGCCACATTACCACCGTCTGTTGGGGATCCCTTCACAGAGCGGGGAACTTCCCGGCTGCGAAGGGAACCGAAACGGCAACCCGCCCAACGCAGCACCGGGCGAGAACCGCTAGAGAGGGAGAGATGAGGCAAAAGCAAAAACTACAGTAGACTTACCAGAAAGCCTATTACTTGATTGTCTAAACGGCAATTTTTATACCACGTTAGGCCTGATTATCCCGAAGAAATAAATGATATATATTACAACGAACAATGGTGCCTTATTAAAATTATAAAGGGCTCACTTTGGAAATTATTTAAGCCCTGGTAGACAAAGGAAGCCCCAGAGAACAATTATAGAATACCAGCTACAAATACAATGATACCAGCAAGTTAAAGATAACAATAATGGATAAAACAAACAGGAAACTGCTTTGCACGCAGCATAATCGTATGGCTGGCAAGGCAGTGTCACAATTGGCAATTAATATTTTATTTAGTTTCAGTTATAGCATTTGCTTCCTCTCAACTTTAGTTTTTATCAGCCTATGATTATGTCTCTCGTACGTCCCTGATTACAAAAATAGCGGTATATGTTACTGGAGAGTTAATTATCGAATTTTCTACGTCTATTGAAGTTTGGGGTATCGGGGTAGCTTGACACGGTTGTATGATGTATGATAACTGATAAAATGGGTGGATTTACTTTTCTAAGTTTAGGGTCATTTTTCTTGAAACTTCAATATGCAATGATATGCAATGAAACTGCATAGCGCCTCCAGGATGTCATTGTAGATTTTTTGGTATTTTCTGAAAATCTCTACGGAGGGACTGTGTAGTGTGACCAATCCCGCCCTGTAATTGACAGACACTCAACTCGGTGTGGTTTCTATCCGCTGTTTTCCATCCGTTTTTTTTTTTTCCATTTCTTTGATTTTTATCCTTTGTTTCCCGTGTATCGTATACTATTTATTATTTTCTATCCATCATGTACCATCTTTCGCTTACCTTTTGTCGTTTTTAACTTATCTATTTTCCCAATTACTGTTTCTCACGTGTCGCATCCCATCAATCGTTTCCTATCTAATAATTTTTATTCATCGTTTTCCATCAATCACCCCCCAATTACAGTTTTCTATATTTCACTCTTATTTATTTCTGTTGTGCTGTTGTGTCTCCTCTGTTGTTTACACTCATTTTGTTATATCGAGAGAGAGAGAGAGAGAGAGAGAGAGAGAGATAGAGATAGAGATAGAGATAGAGATAGAGATAGAGATAGAGAGAGAGAGAGAGAGAGAGAGAGAGAGAGAGAGAGAGATAGAGATAGAGATAGAGATAGAGATAGAGATAGAGATAGAGATAGAGAGAGAGATAGAGATAGAGAGAGAGAGAGAGAGAGAGAGAGAGAGAGAGATAGAGATAGAGATAGAGATAGAGATAGAGAGAGAGAGTGAATGAGAGAGAGAGTGTGGGGGGAAGAGAGAGAGAGAGAGGGAGAGAGTGAGTGAGAGAGAGAGATTGAGGGGAAGAGAGAGAGAGAGAGAGAGAGAGAGAGAGAGAGAGAGAGAGAGAGAGAGAGAGAGAGAGAGAGAGAGAGAGAGAGAGAGAGAGAAAGATTGTATTTTCAGTATGTGCGTGTGTGCATGCCTGTATGTCCGCACGAAGATAATCATTGTAATTATCATAACAGATTAACAAATAAATAAATATATACATATATATATATTTTTTTATATAAGTAGGGTCTGCTCCAAGTTTTACAAAGGCAAAACACGTTACTGTGTGAATGTTTGCGTTCCTCATGGAAGCTACGTTCCTTCCCCTCGTGTTCGCCACTTGCCCGACGTTTGCACGTCCTTTAAGACAGTATAAGTAATGTCTGATTTCCTCCAGGAGGAGGAAGAGCCAGGTTAAGTTTCTGCAAGACTGCTTTCACGAACAGACAAGTCACCCTGCTTTTGGCCAGTTTTTTACAGTTCTAAATTAGGCATTCCGGTTTCTAGTTGTAAGCGTCACCATTCGTTGCGCTAAATTAGATGTCAATGCTGCATTTCTTAAGTTCAAAAGTCCCATAGAATGTTCAGTGAAGTCACTCCTGCTTAGTTTGTTGACGAAAGCATACAAAGATCCCTCCGCAATAAACTTAATAACCTTTGTTCGCGTGGCGCGTGTAATAAATCTTATTCCCCTTCACGTTATGAAACCGAATTTTAGGTTTTGGTTTATAGTTTACTACCAAACCCAGCGCTAATTGCTGTTCAAATTATATCAAGATTGAGACATTCACTGCGAAAAAAAATAGAATCTCGATTAAAGATCCCAGCTACCTTAAGGTGTCATATTAAATCCGTTTCTTAATTTATTTGAAGATTTCAAAGGTTTACCCCGATATTTTGGCCATTTAAACGTAACTCAGCATTTTAATTACCAAAGCCGACAAAGGCAATAACGATGTTATCCTTGATATATCTGATTATAAACGCAAAGCTCATTCCCTCCTGCACGACGACTCAACGTAACAAAAACTGCAGTCCACTTTTAACCCACTGTCACTGAATAATTTCGTTAACACTTCAGACGCATTGTTACTAAATGCCCTGACACCAATTTTTTATTACTTTAGAACGGTAAATCACTCTGCTCCGTATTTTTATGGTCTTCCTAAAACTAACAAACAGGGCGTCCCTTTAAGGCCTATTATTTCGTCTTGTAACCCCGTTACCTGTCCATTGCACTCTTGGCTAGCGAGCGTTTTATCTCTTTTTATGGAATCCTTCTCTGATTGACATATTAAACAGTCGATGGATTTCATGGAGAAAGTTAGAAATCTGCCGACTCAAGAAACGTAAGAAATTAATGAGTTTTGATGTGGATTCCCTATTTACTAATGTCCCGCTTGACAATGCAATACATTTTCTTGAAAGAAAACTTCATATTATCAGAAGATCCTTATTCCGTCTATGTCACGAATAGTATCTTTACTTTTGACGGCGATTTTTATAAGTAGATTCATCGCGATGGGAAGTAGCCTAAGCCTAAGCTCTTGCGAATGTGTACATGAGTTGTCTTTGATCTCCTTTCGTATGTTTGATTTCGTTATGCTGACGTTATTTTTCTATATGGCAAGTGAACCGTTCGGATTTCGATGATTTGTTTCTAAGGAGTTAACATGTTAAGCCTCGCTCGTACGACCAAACCTTAAAGTAGAATGGGAAGATTCCGGTGAATTACGTTTGCTCGACGTTATTTTCCTCACTGTTAATGGCTCGCTTAACTTTTCGGTTTACTAACTCATACTGCTAGTCACCATCGTTTTTTTTTTTTCTCATCAATGTTCCTTAGGGCATATAGGATTTGTGGTAGTGATTTCATCGATTGGGAGCCC
>NC_061839.1:10643387-10653387 GCF_019202785.1 Penaeus chinensis
CAAGATCAATGGAATGCTTGTGGGCACTTCTTGACTTGTATTTTATTACATATTCAGCTATGCAAAGGATGTTAAATGTGAAGAAACACCACCATGATTCTAAATACGTAAGGCTGGCTGATGAATCGTTAATGGAAAATATATACTAGCATACATAAAAGTCATGGTGAGTATGTTTAAACGCAAAATGTAAAACACAAAGCTCGTGGGGGCCAGCAGTCTACATTAGAGCGTCAATGTAGCACAACAAACCGTTCCTTTAGCGCGTATTCTTTGTAGCAGACAAATCTTCCATCCTTTCAAACGGAACGGAAGGCTGACGATGCATGTGTTGACACACATGTATATATTTCCAGACTTTCATTTTGTAAACTTCAGTATTAAAATTAATGTATTAACTATATACGCATATTGAACAAAGCCCACCGATACTGAGCAGATATATCCAGTGCTAGGCTCAGGCTAATTGCTGAAAATGCTAAAAATGAATACACAACTTCGACTCCAGTAATGATGGATCTTAAAATGGTGTGGAATGTATAGAACGATGAGAAATCTCAAGTCGTTCATCAGAAACTTTATTAGGATCTGGAATCCATGATTCACTTTTCTCAATTTTGATAAAATCTTACATATCCAAGAAAAAAAATAGATACACATTTCTACATTTTGTAAACATGCATTTATTTTATTTACAGTTTTATTAAAGGAGGTGTTAAATAAAATAAAATTTCACATTACAGAAAGTTTATTAATGGAGTAGACCATTACATATGATACAGCATGTACATCACAGAACTGATAAATGGTGATAAGTTTTAGCGCCGGGCTGGACTCTCTGGAGGAGGGATATTATAATATAAAGGATTCAAGAAAGTCATGGGAAACATGGTACTGTGAAGCTGGGTACTCGAAAACTGATAGGAGAAATCGCTCTTTAAGGATACGAAGAAACGAAAATTTAACGTCTATATGCACAAATCCTCTAGTGAGCAAAGTTAAAATGTGTGTGAGAGCGTAGAGAAAGGGATGAAAAAAAAATTCCTACCTCCGGTCGATAGTTATTTTAAAAGATTGTACACAGCACTGTGGTGGGTGCTGCAACCAGCCGGCGCCAGCCCACACGGTTTATGGTTGGCCCAGCCCCACCCTCCTCCTGGGCTGCCACCCTTTCTCCTCCCATCACTCCCCTCGCGCATCACTAACAAGCAGTAGTGGCAAGGCACTGTCTCTTGATCTTGTATGGTACTCTCACTAAAGATTAGAACCGTGGTTAAAATGTTTGTAGTGACGTTTTGTTGGAGATTGAAATGGTTCAGCACAGTGGTCAAGTCAATTATTGGAGTTTACATTGCGAGTGTGAAGATTATGGGCACTGGTGCAAGGGGATTAGTTGTCTACAGCTTGTAGGATTCACGAGTTTTCAGGCCATTCACTTCCTGTATCTGTTACAGGGATAGTGAACAAACCTAGAGCAACAGGTGTTATGGTGGCAAGAGAGAAAGGGTAACGAGGCCAAGCCATACCTCCACCTGGCCAGTAACAGTAACAACGCTAGAAACAATGCTGGCAGAGGATAGCTAACTGGAGCGGTTGGCCGTCGGACTGTTCACCTTTCAACATTGGGTAGAAAAACCTTGGATGTTCAAATGGAATGCATCACTCCATTTTATACATATTGTATAAGATACATTTTTACATATAATACAGTTGAAAACGTCCTACGTACACGCTAGTGTGGCCTGGATGACAAAAGTCTGGCGTTATGGCTCAAAGGACTGTAACTCTTTCGAAGGCAGCAGTATGTGGCAGCGTTATGTAATAAAACTGCTCGAAAACTATCGAATAATTTTACACATAGTGGGGTATGCAATTAGGTACAAAGAGTAGTGACTAAGACCATATCACCTCCACCACCATACATACATACATACATGGGCTGTAGTAAAGGAGACAACTTAGAGTACCACCACATTCCTACTGCTTCAGGGCGACAGGCCCTGTGGCCAATTAGCACACCTCTAGGCTAACTACACTAATACAAACAATACAAAAATTACACAAAACGATTTTAATAACTGCTAATATCAACAGACATGGTGCAAACACTTCAGCATTTAAAGTGTCCAAAGTGAAGTTTGAACAAGAATACATAGTTTGAATGAATATATGAACACAATAAAAACTTCGAGAGAGAGAAGCTGGTGCCAAAAATTGGGTCAAAAGACCATGTCCGTCTACATCTAAAGCAAACAAAGGTTACAAATATGAAAATGTACATAGATGTACAGTTTATGACAACTGGGTCCCCTAATTAACCATAAATTCTTCATCAATTGCTTGTTGATTTGACAGTCAATTTTAAGAAAGTCAATTACAGAACCAAGGAGTCAAGGTCGGGGGAGAGAGCATTTCCATGGAGAAGTGTGAAAATGTTTTTTCTTAAGTTCTGAATTAGATCAAAGGCATATTAAAATGCAAATGTCAATTATTGAAGACCCAAACCAAGATGGCAGACCACAAGCAAGGCAAAAATCACCAAAATTGTCACACTTCACATCTTCCCCGCAGGAACTGTGAGATCAAGACAGTAAATATTACACCAACTACTGTTAGCTTAGGACATATACAAAATACAGTTTACAAGAAAATTACATCTACATATGCAATATACAACTAGTGCTCAACAGGCAGGTACAGGCCAAGCTAAGATCTTGCTTCATAATCAATATGTACAATTTACTATACAGCAGTAACACAGCTCAGGAGTATATCACCATGTGCTCTGTACAATATGGCGTTTACAAAAGGTACATGTTCCAAATGTACACATCAGCATTTTCTGTACACTAATTTATTACAAAATGTTTACATTACATGCCGCAACATTGGCCTCCTCAAAAAAAATTCAATAATATTCACAGAATTTACAATTTGACAATGTTAGGTCTTTTGGCAAGGGCAGGAGCTCTACAGTATAAACACATGGGCCTGTTCCAGCCTGCATGAGCTGAAGTACAGGGATACAAAGATACAAGATTAACAGATATTAAGACTGCTTATTACATCCCAGAACCAGCAAAACCAAGATCAAATGTGTGAAGTGGTTAGCCTTAATATGCATGCTGGTCTGAAAGAGTTTGAGCAGCATGGTGGTTTTAGCCCAAAAGGTGGGCTAAGGTACAGTGGCCCAAGGACCTGGTATGAGGGGTGCATTATTAACTGTACACATCCTGATGATGGTGAGAAGGATATTTCTGTGCCCCTACCTCATAATGACAGTCTCAGGGCCACTACCAAATTGTGCACTGCAACAGGACCTTGGCAGGCATACCTTAGATGGTGAGGTGTCCTTGGTCCTAAAAATGATCTTAAGATGCAGTACATGTGCCAGTGTCCTAATTCTTTTGCAGCTGGTGAGACAAAAGGTTGTTTAGTGAAAGTGTTGGATTGAAATTTGTATATATAATCCAGACACCAGTCTACTAGCACACAGGCAGGACTTGCCAGAACTGTGCCTGATTTATTGGTGGTATTGTAGTATCACACTGACATTACAAACACACAAACAAGTAAGAAAATATAGAATATTCAACTGTACAGATTTATACAGTAATGCCCAATATTACATATTGAAATTGCCTTTATATATACCAGTTGATACAATGTACATCAAATTTTACAATGCGCTAGGCCAAGTTGACCCATTGGCTGGACGAGGGCAGAGTCCCGTTCCTAAATTAGGACACGGGCAGGGCAGGCACCTCACACTCCCTTTAGATTCTCACATGCTCATACGCACACACACGCAGTCACTTACGCTCATTCACACAAATGCACATCTTCAGTTGTTTGGTGCACATGGCCACTTTTCCACTTGGTCATGGTAACATACAAAGCAACACCAGCCAGCAATTTGAGCGTTACACTGTCCCTCCCCTAAAAAAAATTATTATCTGTGCCAGGCTCTTAATTTTTGTTTTGCAAGGTCTACATCTACATCCAGTGTCCTAGGGTGCAGATGCTAGTTCAGGGGCCAGGATTAGTCGTCACCTTGTCCAGAACTAAGAAATGGGCTGCCTTCCACTTGCTCTACCTCAATCACTTCAGAAGTACCATGGTTTGGCCTGCCCAGGCAAACATGGCTTCTAAATCCTAACATTATACACCACTACTTATATGAAAGAAAGAGCAATACAACAGTAGGTAACAACATTTACCAATTGGGTAAAAAGTGGCAAACAGGTATATGTCTAAGATTCAAAATTGATATATATGGGAAAAGCTCACTACAGCAAAATCATGCAAATAGCCACAAGCCCACAATAATGAATAACATGCTCTATCAAACTACAAGAGCCTAGCTGAAAAGTTACTATGCATTAAGGGCACACCAAAATAAGTTTGAATTAATGTTAATTTAACTCTTCCTGTTATCAATAATGATCTTTTTTCTCTCTTTTTTTTTTTTTTTTTTTTTTTTGCAGAAAATCATACTGTATTCACTGTCACATAAAAATCTTCTCATCTTCAAAGATCAGAAAAGTCAAGGTAGAACCACGATTACCTTGAGACACAAATTTTAAGATATGCTTATCAATAGCAATAACATATTAACTCAGTAAAATTAAAGGATTTCTTAATTCCATTCCACATATGAACTAATTTATTCCTATTTTTTTCCAATAAAAAAGGGGAAAAAATATAAATAATAATACCTTGCAATTAAAATTGCTTTTCAGCATCTTATATATCATCTATGAACCTTCTTGTAAGGCCAACCAATCAATTTATTCTGTTAAAAAGAAAAGAAAAAAGAAAAAAGAAGAAAAAAAAAAATTTAGTCCGTGCAATCAGACCAGACTGATTATGCTTGTGTTTCGAAACAAAAACATAGACCTCTGAATATTGTATTCCATCAATCAATAAGGCTATGAACAATCTTTTGGATTATACACTTCATGTATAATGGAAAACATCAAAAAAGCTAAATCAAGTGCATCACACCACAAACATCAGTTTCATGATAAAAACTTCGTGCTCAGAAAATTTCTAGAATGAATTCTTCGTTTAATTGTTTACATAAAAGAACTTTTTTTATTTTATCCTTTTTTTTTTTTTTTTTAACCTCTCTCTCTCTCTCCTTTTTTTTCTTTTTCTTATGGCTTTCTCCCTCGATGGAAAAGTGGGATGTGGCAGGTGGTGGCACAACTCCAGCTTAGAGAGGGCTGGTCATGTTGGGCCCCATGGAATCAGGGGCATTCTTCATGAAATACTTTTCTAACTTAGCCAAAATGTGTTTACCTGAAAGGGGAGGGAAAAAGAACAATAATAATCATGTAAACATAGGTCAGTCGTCAGTTTCACTATCTCGCCTATAGCATAAAAAACTGTTAATAATCACCAAACAGTAGTATCCAATATAATGATAATCTATTCCTAGCAAAGCAATTTTTCATGAAAAAAAAAAAAAACTCACCATAAGTATACTTGCGGAGAGTTGAAATGTGTGGGCGGATCTTGTGCATGAGCATTTTTCGCTGAGCAGGTTCAGCCACATCTATCATTTTCTGCACCACATAGTTAGCATACTGATCCTTCATTAACATCAGCAGAGAGCTGTGTGCATTGTCGTTATATCCACACACCTGGAAATATAGAGCAAATTTGTTTAAATATTGGATTCATTCTGTGTTAATAGCCAGGAATCCTTTAAATGTTATATTCTTCATTATAATTAAATGCCAGAACATAAATATCTCATAAGTATATTTCCTCAATAATTCCTTCTCAAAAATTTGGCATTATATCCATTACATAAATATAGCATAAAAATAGATCTCACAAATTCATGAAAGGGTTATATAGCAATAAAAAACAAAAGAAAACGATGTCAATGTACAATCGACGATAGTTATACCTCAATCATATTTACCTCTTCAATGAGCATGGCCCTCTCGGCACGGGTAGCATGCGTCACACACTTCTCTACTACGTTTGAGGCAAATTTATGCTGAGAGAGCTTTAGAACCCCACCACGCACCACGCCAACAATCTTGCTCTTATCTTCTGGTTTTCCATGTTCTGGGGGAGAGGAAACATTTTATCTAGATGTATCTCTTAGATGTATTTTGACCAGAAAAATACATAATGTTGTTATGACTGAAAAAACACAAATTGCTAAAAAGTTGTGTATTGGTCTAGAATGTACAAAAGTAAAATCTTACCAAGCACATGTTGGATGACGTAATTGCCATACTGATCCTGTAGCAGCTGTTCGGTATGTTGGTGTAGCTCCTCAAGCACTGGGGACGTTTGGTCTCCAGTGCAGTGCTCCAAGATACGCTGAATAACACGGCAACCATAGGGGTGTGTGGAGAGTGTGAAAACTTGCCCCTGTAAAAAAAGGAGTACAAACTGAATGGTCTATACCTCTTTCTCCTTGTTACTTTGAATTTTTGTATCCGAGACACTCAGATATACTTTATCATTACATAACAATAATGGGAAAAAATATTAATGCTTATTACAGTAAGGTATTAGTTTACCTGGAAAGCATTGATGATAAACTGTAAGGCCATTGGATCCACACACTCAATGCATTTTTGCACAACATGGTTGCCTGTGAATTGAAGAACAAAGGATTAACATAAGCAATAGTTTCATTTCCAGCCAGCATTTATCATAATGCATGAAATATACTGCATGGAGCTGCAGTTCTTAAAGAACTTACCATTCTGATCCTTAACACATTTAAGGACATGGCCATCCAGTTCACGCACGATGTCTTTCTGCTGGTCCTGAGTAATGCACTCAAGAGCCTTTTGGATCACACGACATCCATACATCTGTAGTGCTAAAGGCAAAACGTGGCCACGAATCTTGTTTGCCAAGACAGTCTTCTGCTCGGGGGTTCCAAATTCAAAGAACTTCTGAATCACGTAATTACCTGAGAACGGAATTAAATTAAATTTTGATTAGATATTCCTGAAGACATAATTTGGTATCCTCATATAAAATTTAATAACATGAATGTAAATATTCTCTTGTGCAAATGCTGCACATTTATTGCTATCATTTTTGTATTGTATCTGAAAATATAGACAAAAAAAAAAAAAATATTTTTTTTACAATACATACCAAACACATCAGTCATTAGAGAATAAGCTGCTGTTAGGATTTCGTTGAATACCATCTGCTTTTCAGCTGGTGTTGCTCGTTCAAGCTTTTGTTGAATGAACCTACAACAGAGAAATATGGATAAATAACAATGCAAAAATCATGTAAATTCACAGTAAGAGGTAATAAAATTATCAAGATAACTTCTGTATTTCACAAGAAACAATCTATGCACTCTGTAATAAACATACCTGGACCCATGCTGGTCTTGGCTGAATTCCACTATGTGGTTGGCCAAGTCTCTGAGCTGCAGGTTGGGGAATCGATTGTTTCGGAAGTCCTCCAGTAAGCGTGAACGACCAGTACATTTTTCCAAGCTCAGGTTTCGTTTTATGGGTGGGAATAAGGATGAGGATCCGCCAGAAGTGAACATTCCATTTGTGGAACCATTTCGGAACTTTGCTTCTGCTCCTGGTGCAGCAGAGATGACGCGATTACCAGACATTAGGGCACCTAGTGGCAGTGCCGAGGAGGTGTTACTGAGGCTTGGGGGTGGTGTCAGGCTACCAGAGGTTAGACCAATAGGCCCAGGGGATGCAGTAACTGTACCAAGTGCTCCATAGTTGCTAGTCCATTTGCCACTTCGGAAATCTTGAGAAAGTGGTGACAGAACTGAAGTGGTACGGTCTAAAGAATCACGTCGCCCCATGCTCCCTCCAAGACCTGAAAGAGTTGGTAATCTTTGTCATATGATCTTCCCTTTGACCTTAGTGGAGAATGTTATGAAATGCTACTCATAGTTCAGTTAAATTTAGGGGATGCACCTTTTCAACTGAAGACGCTCCATACACTCTTTATTATTAAATGATATTCCAGCTCACAAAATTCAGTTATAAAGTTGTTAATGGATGGGACTTACCACCACCTAAATTGCCAATAGCAGGGGATCCAATGGTGCCCAGGGTGCTATTGCCAAAACCTAGACTACTAGTTTGCAGACCCAACGAGTAGTTGTTGCCTGTTAGTGCATTGGAAGTCTGCAGGCCTTGCGAGAGGGAATCTGCAACAATGAGAAACGAACCACACACTATAATAATCTATGTTGTACTGTTGCATGACAGGATGCACTTATTACACAAGATCAACGTCGTACTGTGACTTTGTGATTAATAAATAATATTAATGAAGGCTAATAAACAACATGCAAGATCTGACTAAGATGGTGCCATCACTCACACCTGTAAATCACAGCACATCCTTGATACAAGTCTGAATAGTTTGTGTATGTCCATTTCTTTTCCCTTAGCCAGGGACCGTGTAGCAGTGTTATTAGTATCACACTTAGGTTCTGATGTATTCATCATGCAAAATCATTTAAACTGGCCAGTTCATATGGAGAAAGTTTTATATGTACATAATTGTTCCTTTATGACTTGTCTTATTCTACTACTACTTATCCATGAGCAACTAGCCAGTGAATTGGTTATTGGGGTCTTGGGATGTTAGCTTTCACAACATACAGTATTCATATTGGTTACACTCAACATGCGTACCAGCTAGTGTGTTCCCAGTGAAGGTCTGGGTGTTGTTTAGGCTCGGAGTCTGGCTGTTGTTGTAGATGGAGGCTGGTGGAGTTCCTATCTGGGGTGCCTGCAAAACATGAAGATCATTAAGAACTCTTACTATCTATATTATCACGTGACTAAATTTTGCCAATCCCTCTTGTAAACAAGGTCAGCTTTCTCATGTTCATCTACTGGCCAATCATTATTCATACCCAGTAGACCAGACATCACACATGAATGTAAATAGAGGAATGGGATTAAGGTAGTACCTGGTTTCCTAGTAGCCTCATGTTGTTGGCAGCAGCAGCCTGGGCTCCATTGGCACCATTGATGATGACTGGTGCAGGGGAGACAAGTCGAACTGGGGCACCATTACCTACTCCTCGGAGGTTACCCATCAAAACCGCCCCATTCTGATCATAATAGGCTGGGATTACCTGCTGTAGTAGAAGAAACATGGCAAACTTTAGTATATACAGATCAAGAAAATTTATTTGCATGCATCATTGTTTCCCTCTCTCTCTCACAAATACACAAACACACACAATGTATAAATGTATGTAAAAAGCTATTGCATGTGTATAAAAATTCAATACACAAGCAAATAAGTATTACATACAAACATTTAGTATATATCAGAGCACACTGAATACATAAACATATTACATCCATAAACATAGTGAATATATCACACAATAATAAATTACGTAATACACACCTGATATTGTGAAAGTGGTCCCTGTATGTTGCCTGCTGCAGCTGCAGCTGCTGCCAAGTTACCATTGCTCTGATTGGTAACTTCACTGGTTTGAGATGGAGAGATTGGTCTCCTGGGCTGACCACCCGGTCCCTGCTGTTGGATGATATTTGCTGGATACACGCCCCAGTGCACCCCATAATACTGAGGAATCACTGCTGTCGGACCTATCACAACACAATGTAATGATTCAGATGTAGTAATTTATCAGTCCTACAAAGTCTAACACAACAACCAATCACATATAAACTATGCACTATTGCAGTAATAAAATACCCACAGTGAAATACTTTTTGTTATGTTACAAATTTCCTGCAAGCATTAATATTAAAACACTAGTCCATGCAAGATAAACGGGGTAAAATAGATGTAAAAGCCAAGCATGCCAGGTGAGAAGCTTTAGTAATGATGGGATGTAAGAAAATCTACTGTAAACTTTCAGTATAAATATCAAAAGAAAAATACATTGACAAATAAAACTATCAGGACTAAAGAAGAGAGCATACACCTCTATGGAAATGCTATTTACTAGAAACCTTACTGAATTAAAAAGAATTTG
>NC_061839.1:10658387-10698387 GCF_019202785.1 Penaeus chinensis
GTAAACACCACCTTAGCAGAGGGCTGAGGATGATGTTGACAACTGTCCTACTCATTCATTAATATTGTTGCAAGTTGTGCTAGCTAGCTAGGTTAGAATTAAATTTTGCAGGATAATCTAAGCATTTTTGGAAGCCAACTACTTTTCAGAATCTATGAAACAATTAACAAGCTTCAAGAAAGTAAATATCAGCATGAATAAGCATTAGCTTAAAATTTGGAAGGGATTATATTCATAAATTTGGGCATGGGTTTCTTCCTTGTCTGATCTCTGACATCAATTAAAGATGGGACTGGATTAAACTCTGTCCTGTCATTCTTTAGCGCCAATCAATACAAATATCATTAAAGATACATAACTTGCTATTCAGTATAATCATTACTTACTTTTAGAGTATGTTGGAAAAACACTACTAAACCAGTGAACATCTATTCCTTTGACCTTATATTTGTAGTGGACATTCAGCCAACTTTGGTCATGAAAGGAAGTCAATTGCCCAATTAGTAAAGCAATGAGTAACACTGGTTAATTTGTTATAGCATAAAGCTTATTGTATTCCTTATTTTGGTACTACTGTTAACATGATTGAAAATTCATATTTCACTGAATGGAAGCCTTCATCAATATCAGATGTACCTGATATTTTTAGATTATGTCGTCTTGATGACAATGATAGATTGCTTGGTAACCTAAGAAGGTTGAAGGTTCAGGCAAAATGTTGCTTAACAGGTTGCACTGAACTGCTCTCCAAGTGAACTGCATGTTTAGGACAAAGTAACTGGCCACTCCTCATAATGAAAGGTCAAGCAAGCAGTGAATCAACCAAGACATCACAGTGCCTTATGGCATAAGAACTGCATTCCACTGATATAAATGAGTAAATAAAATATGAAAACAGTATAATTATTAATAAACAAACATAATATAATTCACACTGCTAAACTCAAGTTATACTGTGATAATACCCCGGTATGCTAGAATATATAAACAGGAAAATAGCAGTTCTGCAATAAATTACCTTCCCATAAACTATTAGTAACTCCATTGCCAACTCCTCAGAACTGTTATTATCCTTTGTGCAAAAGACATCAAAGTCATCAATCTAATAAACGGTCTTTATCATTTGGTCGAAAAGACTTTATTATCCTTTTAGCCAAGCTGGGTTAATGAAATATTTCTTAGTCTTTCCAGAAAATCCCCCCCCCCCCACACACACAGAGAGAGGGGGGGAGGGGGGGAGAGGGAGAGGGAGAGGGAGAGGGAGAGAGAGAGAGAAAGAGAGAGAGGGAGAGAGAAAGAGAGAGAGGGAGAGAGAAAGAGAGAGAGAGAGAGAGAGAGAGAGAGAGAGAGAGAGAGAGGGAGAGAGGGAGAGAGGGAGAGAGAGAGAGAGAGAGAGAGAGAGAGAGAGAGAGAGAGAGAGAGAGAGAGAGAGAGAGAGAGAGAGAGAGAGAGAGAGAGAGAGAGAGAGAGAGAGGGAGAGAGGGAGAGAGGGAGAGAGGGAGAGAGGGAGAGAGGGAGAGAGGGAGAGAGGGAGAGAGGGAGAGAGAGAGAGAGAGAGAGAGAGAGAGAGAGAGAGAGAGAGAGAGAGAGAGAGAGAGAGAGAGAGAGAGAGAGAGAGAGAGGGGTGGTGGCTACCCTGTTGTCAGGTTGACTTGGTAGTACCAGCAACCCGGGAGCGACTGAGGGCGCTCCGTGCAATAAGGTGGATCCAGCACATAGTCGCGGCTTTGTGCGAGTGTTGCGTCACGTGTAGCGGCATTGCCAGGACCCGCCGTCATGGCGCTTACCATCACAGCCTCGACCCAAGCTGCTTCCTTCCCGCTCGGCCCTGTGCGTGGCCCTCCGTTCCCTCGCCGTCCGCAACATCCACTCACCTAACCCAGCTGTCATACTCCGAGTTTTAGCTAATTGTTTAATACAAGAGCGCGGCATGTTATTCCCTCGTGATCCCGGATAAATGGCTGACCCAGAGAAATTACAAGATTATCCGGCCAATTCATCGACGAGCGGCCGGGCAGCCAGATAAAATATTCCCGGTGACTATCCTCTACCTACACAATTACGACCCGATCATGCCTGCCTCCATTATCGCTTGTATTTGCATTCCAAATCGAAAGCTGTACGGTGTAAAAAGGGAAGAGAGGGGGAGAAAAAGAGGCGGGTGGACAATTTAACGGCAAATGCATGCGGTCACACGTATCACGACGTTAAGTACTTTACGGTATAATTTTTCCGGTTACTGTCAACCCAATTGAGTTTACTTCCCCCTCCCAGCCTGTGTTGGCCCGTAGCCCCCCGTACCCCCCCCCCCCGTAGTCCCACTGTCACTCCTGCCGCCCATTACGTTAATGCGGTGCATTAAGCAGCGTGAAACGGCGAGTGTCGTTTTCTCTCCCTCCTCCGTATCAATGACTCCTTATCATTCACAGGCTGCTAGAGGAATTCGTGATGAAAAGAGGGGAGGGGATGGTTCCAACGGCTCGAGTGTGACAGGTCAGTATAGGAAGTCCTCGCAGGGCGGGCCGGGCCAGGTGAGTGGCGATGACACAGCGGAGCGCTTGGCTGAGCACCGATGGACAGGCGGATCGCAACACAGGCAGGAAGTGGGATCCACCGCCCTCCTATCACACGCACTTCCTATAGCCATATATACACGCCCGGCGATGTGCACATGAAGGACGCTTCACGCATTGCTGTTTAATCGCCAGCAGCAGAATGGAATCCATCAATTATCTTCAAGTTGGGGACGGGGTTAAATGTTCACCAGGACAACTTCCCGGTAAACATTTGGAACCGAGGCACTAAATAAGATCTCTTCCTCTGTGAAACCATCCATAGCTTCCTCGACACCACGAGGTTTTACAGCAAGTATTCACATTCGTCTTCGAGCGATGCACGCAAACAGGGTCAAATAGATACGACCAATGTTAATACGCGTGTACTTACCCTGCTGTTGAGCAGCCTGTGCAGCCAAATACTGCTGCTGAGCGAGCAACTGTATCGGCTGGTGGTTGGGCCCTCCCTGCTGCTGCTGAGCGCTCCGGAACAGTTGCTGCAAGAGAGGAAATGCTACTTAGACATATATTCAAACATACAAAGTACAAACTATTAATATAAAAAGTAAACGACGAAAAAAGTGTTCGTAGTAATATTTACCTTTTTCAGCTTAGCTCCATCATAATCTATGAGAGACTTTGTAATGTCCAAGTGGAAGCTGTACCTTTTTTCCTTTAGCTTCATGATGGTTTGAGGCAAGTTGCGAGTCTCTATACTTTATTAATGCACTTGCTCGCTGCCTGTGACACCATGTTTTAACTCGAGTAATGTTTCACTAGCACAATCACTTTCTATTTCACGCTTCGCCTTTGCAACACTGACAATCTACACTGCAACATCTCGAGTTCACTTTTCGACCTCTAGCTTAACTGACACATGCTAAAGAGTCAGCGACACGTGTCCCGCTTTTCAAACCAGGACAACTAGCAAAAACAACTGCCTTTTGAAAGGGGGGAAAACATCATTAATCACACAGTCCTGGGATATACACCGAAAAAAAATTATGTCAAGGCCGAGTTATTTGTTATGTCCAAAATAAAACCAGGTTGGAAGAGGGAGGCCAGCGTTGGAGGGCAGTGGGGATCCCTGAGGGAGAGAGGGAGGGAGGGAGGAAGCAAGGGAGGAAGAGCAGGGAAACACCAGTGGGCTGTGTTGTCCAGGCTGCTCACGTCCACGCCAACCCTCCTCCCGCGAGACCGCTCATCCGCCGCTCACGTTCTGACACCCACCGCACCAACTCACCTTCCCCTCCGCCATTCCCTCCCTCTGCCGCGCTACCCTGGTACTTAAACTACACACTTGCGCCCTCCCCTCACATTCCTTCCACTCTGCATCACTTTTGAAACACTCAACTGCACACTATCTCAGCCACGCACTCTTTTTCAACACCATACAAAACGGGGAAAAATCTCCAGTGACTAAATGCAATTTCCCAGCCTAGGTAAAAAAAAAAAAAAAAAAAAAAAAAAAAGGAGCCAAAACAAGAGAAGACATTGCAACACATTAGAAATCTGAGGCAGAATCAAAATAAATGGTTCCAGAGAGCAAGTAAACGCGGCGCTTTGCGAGGGAGAAGGTGTGAGGATAGTGAGGGCGGGGGAGAAGAGGGAAGGTGGTGTAGGTTGGGGATGAGGAGGCTGCTCTAGTTCTTCCCTTCCTCTATCCCTCATCCACCCCCCTCTCTCCCTAAAGAAGGCGAGGAGAAAGCAAGAAGGAAGGAGGGAGAGGGCGCTCCGGCATCAGGAGGGAGAAGGGAGGCGAGCGGCACACGGGAGGGAGGTCAAGCGGCCACGGGATGCAGCAGCAGGGAGGGAGGCAGGGAGGGAGGCAGGGAGGGAGGGAGGCACACAAGCAAGGTGCAGGGAACGAGCGCGCGCGGGTGAAAGTTCCACGCCGGTTTGGTTCTGTTAAAAGCGCTCATCTACATGGATATACATGGTAAATTATGCCACAAATCGCATTCCTGGACGCTCGGCCGCCAAAGGACGCCGGGGAAGCCTCTGCCACGGGATCCGGGACCAGCCAGAGTTGCTCACAACGCCCCGGACTCTAAATAAACGCCATTAACGGGGGACATTAAACCGAGTTTACCTAAACCCTTTCTTTTCTCGCCAGGGGGAGGCAGGAGATGGGAAGGAGGGTGGTGCAGCGTGGGCGAGGTGGGGGCTCAGAGGGCAGGGGAGAGGGGGTATTTAAACACACGCTCGTGGCACCTGTTCTTACCGCCTCGTTTGCACGATACACCGCTCATTACGTTCCCCGGTTTTCCTCGCACGCCGCGGGTACGACCGGATCCAAGCGCTAGATCATGGCAGAGAAAGCGGCTGAGTGGAGGCGCAGGGTGGGTAGGCAGGCAAGAGGGAGAGAAAGGGGCGCCATCCCCACCCTTTCCCTCCCCCCGCCAAAGAGAACCAGTTTCTGGCCAGCGTCTTCCGCTTGCCCGCGACCAATCGCGAACCACTGTCTAATTAACATTACCACGCGAGAACCCGGTAGCGCGGCCATCCATCTTTCGCCAGATAACAGCGCGCTGCGCCCTCTCCCCCGGCCATTACTCGATTAGCGGCACGCGCGGTCCCCGAAGCACTTGCGTCGGAATCCAAAGCCACTATTTTTTCACCCCGGTATCATAACCCAGTTTTTTTCCGGCCAAAATATCTGATTACGAGAGTGAAGATGAATTAGGATAATGTATTCGCCAGGAAGGCGCCATAAATAAACTCGCTCGCGATTCTATGCACAACGAACTGTAAATAATAAATGACGGAAGCGAAAATGTGAGCTCGAATGTAACTGAAATCTATTTAACAATATAAACTACTAATTGCAAAATATTGAAATATGATAACGATAAAATGCAATGATAAAATACTACGAGAAAGGTCAATGCAATTTATGATAATACACGATTTGTGCTGAATATGTAACACCAGTCACATCCAGAGAGACACGGGAGCAGACTACACAAGCACATACAGACAGAGAGACGATAGAGGGGAGAACGGACAAAGGGAAGTAAAGAGGAGGGATGGAGAGGAGGAAGAGAACAGACAAACAGAGAACACGGCAGAATGAAAGAAGATACCAGTCCACGAGAAAAAGAACAAGAGAATACGTGCATGGCCCAGGTTCACACAGGACATGGAGTGGCCAGGAGACATCGCAACACAGCCAGCACAACGTGAAAGCGGCCAGGCAGAGGTGAAGGAAGGGGGGGGGGGGCGGTCGGTCGGTCGGGCGCCAGGAAAGAATAAAGGGCACAGCGCATTATGTAAGGGGCAAGTGCTAGAGCTCCTTGTGCCGGAGATCACTGGACACGAGGGAGAAAAAGGACGAACAGCAACCGCGCAAACCCACAGAAGCCAGGAAGAGCGAAACATTAAAATTAATCCACGTTTTCAAGTCCGTTTTGTGGGGATGCCACACTAATAAGACCCGTGATAATGTACGATTCCGTGGGCAAATAAAAATAAAATAAAACTACCATCATAATTTCATAAACTGCAAGACGTCAGGACCATGTACAGGCCCGATCTCGCACCTTGAAGAATTTTTGACTGCAAAACCATGCTTAAATTTGTACCGAAATAAATTAAAATGCAAACACACACATATACATACTTACACACAATATATACATAAACACATACACATACATGTGTGTATGTGTGTGTGTGTGTGTGTGTATGTATATGAATGTGTGTGTGTATATATATATATATATATATATATATATATATATATAATGTATGTATATATTTTATAAATAACACACACACACACATACGTTCAGGTAAAATGAGGAAACGTAAGTCAGGTTATATAAGGAGAAAAGTTGCAAGCGGGAACGTGGCCCGAGTGGGAAAGTGGATGAAACGACCTGGCCCACTGCAACATAGTACACATCCCATCGAACAATCAACACAGACTCAAGACTCATTTTGCACACACTCAACCGAGATGACGTCCAAATTCCTTTATTCAGTCGTCAATTGAATGTATGAATGGCAACGCAGGGTAACGGAAGATATGAAAAAAAATAAAAATAAAATAAAATAAAAGGAAACTGCCAAGACCAGGATGTTGTAGGGAATAGAAAAAGACGTTGGTCGGCGGTTAGCGGTGTTAACTCAATCAAGATGGACAATCATGATCAATAGCGGGCAGCAGCTAGGATACTTGGCTCCCATCTGCAGCACAAGGAACAGGGAGCAGAGTTCTCACTCTCTTACACACACACACACATACATACACAAATGTGAGGAGGGAAGATGGGAAATGGGGAGAGGGAGGGAGAGAGGGAGGGAGGGAGGGAGGGAGGGAGGGAGGGAGGGAGGGAGAGAGGGAGGGAGGGAGAGAAGGAGAGAGGGAGAGAAGGAGAGAGGGAGAGAAGGAGAGAGGGAGGGAGGGAGGGAGGGAGGGAGGGAGGGAGGGAGGGAGGGAGGGAGGGAGAGAGGGAGAGAGGGAGAGAGGGAGAGAGGGAGAGAGAGAGAGAGAGAGAGAGAGAGAGAGAGAGAGAGAGAGAGAGAGAGAGAGAGAGAGAGAGAGAGAGAGAGAGAGACAGAGAGAGAGAGAGAGAGAGAGAGAGAGAGAGAGAGAGAGAGAGGAGAGAGAGAGAGAGAGAGAGAGAGAGAGAGAGAGAGAGAGAGAGAGACAGAGAGAGAGAGAGAGAGAGAGAGAGAGAGAGAGAGAGAGAGAGAGAGAGAGAGAGAGAGAGAGAGAGAGAGAGAGGGGGGGAGGTGTGTGTGTGTGTGGGGGGGGGGATACCGAACAGGGAGAGGTCCTTTTGGGCGTGACGGCCGTGAAAGGTAGCATTGTTAACACGGCAAGGATCCCGCGATGCACCGACACAAGGTTATCCTCCAACTCGAGCTAATGTTAGCTGTAGGTCTCTCAACCTGAGGTAATGTTCCCCAGAGCAAGAGGTCCAATGGGAGCTGAATATGAGGATAATGGGTAAGATACGCCCTGGACTCCGGTAATGGGAGAACGGGGACGCTAAACTCGGGGTAATGGCTCACGGGGGCTGAACCCGAGTGGGGCACGAGGAGTTATGGTGCGGGGAGGGGAATAATCCCCCTCGGGTGGCATCCGGCATCCCCTGATAGACGCCCTCCAAGGAGAAGTCGGAGGTAACCACACAGGGGATACGAAGGTGTGAACTGCGAGGGATCATGCAGCTGAGGAAGAGGCGCGTCTGGCATCCCGCTCGCGATCCCGAGAGCCGCATGGGACCGCACCAAATGTTTCTGAGGGAGGGGATGGGGAGGGGGAAGGGGGGAGGGGAAAGAGATGGCGAGGGGCGTTCTATTCAACACAATTTAAGAAAGCGTGTAAACAGGACATGCAGCCGATACACAATTTTAAAAACATTTCAAGCCCAAGGGTTTCCCGGGGCTGAGACGAGATGAAAACCGGACGAGCAGCAAAACGAAGAGAGAGTAAGGGAGAAAAGGCAATGAGAGACTGACAGACGGGTGGCCGAGCATCCCAGAGTTCATCAGCGCAAGTGTCGGAACAATCCAAGAGGGTATTACCCATGACACCACCAAGATGAGGCGTAATATCGTGTCATGGTGTACCTTGAATGAACAATACGGAAGAGAGAGAGGAGGAGGTGGAGCAGGAAAGGGGGAAGGGGAGGTAAGAATGACGTGCTATGGAAAAAAGTGAATGGAAAAAAGGAAAAATGCTGCAAAATGAAGATGAATTGGCTACAAAAAGAATTGTGAAAGACAGGGAGTGGAACTTGAAGGAAGAATAGCAGAAAAAGATTAAATAGTAAAAGGTGTCAAGCATGACTAACAAGGTTGCTGGCGATACGATAACTTTCAAAGATGACTGGCTAAGGAGTTAAGGGGAGAGAATGGGAGGGGGGAAGGGGACAATGATAGGGAGTAGGGGAAAGGTAAATAAGGAGGGGTAGGAGCGGGAGGAGGAGAGAGGAGGGGGTTAAGGGTAGCGCTGGGAAGGGAAGGAAAGAGGAGGGCGCTTCCGATAACGAGGCGAGATTTTCTATCAGTATTCACTTCTGATAGCAACTTGCCTCGCTTGGGCCTTCACAATGGCGCGGGTGGAACACCTTTCACTCCCAACCTTTTTCCTTGGCTCAGATAAAAAAGGTACACAAGGAAAAAAAAAAAGAAAAGTGCAACCAGGGAAAGGGAAGAACTTCACATATAAATGAAGGAGGCAAAATGTACGAGAGAGGAAGAGGTTTCGGGATAGATGTGAAGGAAGCATTCTGCACAAAGTCTGGCAAAATCGGGGAGGGACGACGGAATAAAGGCAGACGAAAACGAAAAAGAGAGGAGAGGGAGAAAGCTAGAGACGGCCTTGGGGAGGAGAGGGAAAGTGAGAGAGAGAGAGAGAGAGAGAGAGAGAGAGAGAGAGAGAGAGAGAGAGAGAGAGAGAGAGAGAGAGAGAGAGAGAGAGAGAGAGAGAGAGAGGGGGGGGGGGGGACTGTGACACCATTATCAAGAGTTAAGGGCTAGGGCGGAAGCTACACCTATTCCACCCTGCAATGCGCTCCCAACACCATTATACATTCCTCCGCCGTTCAACCAATTGACCGTGTTGCCAAAATTCCCTGGGCGAGTCGGGAGGGGAAGGAGGGACAGGGGGCACCGACTTGATAATCTATACAAACTCAATATCTCAATCAAGAACACAAGGAACACAATTAAAGACCCAGCTCAAAGCTCTTCCCCGGTCACGTCATGGGCCAATCTCTAGTATAAGAAGCCGATGGATACACCACAGAACCCAGCAACCAAAACAACATGAATAAAAAGAACAATTTAAAAAAATGACAAGAACTCGCTAACACAACACATTAACGACGTATGAACGTAACACCCACAAACATTCACTATGCAAAACTTAAAGCTGTTTTCATTCCGAGCTTGTTTGTTTTAGAGAAAACGCCTTTCCACATGTCAATGGTGTCAAGACGGGGAGCGCATTGTAAAATATTCAAAAGCAACCATCTAGACCTGAACAAGAAAACGTACTTAGGTCATCTATACGCAAAGAGTGGCAGCGACGGATTCAGATGGCATCAAGGCACAGGCGAGGTTGGGGCGAAATTTGCTCCGTCGGTCAGACGGATGGCCAACTGAAAGTTGCAAATAAACCTCGTACTAATAAACAATACACCTACGGATGTGAGGGTTGCAAGATTACTCTTCTTGCGAGAAATTTGCCGTGATGAATGAGGGGGAAGGGGGACGGGGAGATAGACAGGGAGGAAGGAAGGGGAATAAAAGGGAAAAGAGAGAGGAGAGGGAGAGAGGATGGGGAGAAAGAGAGAGGATGGGGAGAAAGAGAGAGGGTGGGAGAAAGGGAGACAGGTAGGAAGACAGGGAGGGAGGGAGGGAGAGAGGGAGGGAGGGAGAGAGGGAGAGAGGGAGAGGGAGAGAGGGAGAGGGAGAGAGGGAGAGAGGGAGAGGGAGAGGGAGAGAGGGAGAGAGGGAGAGGGAGGGAGAGAGGGAGAGGGAGGGAGAGAGGGAGAGAGAGAGAGAGAGAGAGAGAGAGAGAGAGAGAGAGAGAGAGAGAGGAGAGAGAGAGAGAGGGAGAGAGAGAGAGAGAGAGAGAGAGAGAGAGAGGGGGGGGGGGGATGTGGGAGAGAAATGCCAAACCCGCAAGAGAAAATGCATGCGCCAGCTGGTATGACCGAATTCCCTTCCAGAGAACGCCTAACCATCGGCCACACAGGCGACCGCATGAACAACAAGCACTTGCAGTTGAAGCAGAAAAATCGCTCTCGGGACACCCCTGCCGGGACCTCGGATGAACAACAATGCAAAGGGAAGTTCTCATTTTCAATTTAAGACGAGGCAGACGCTCTGAGCGAGCAACAAAAAAAGAGAGAAAACGAAATACGATGCCGAGATGAAGGAAAGAAGGAAGGGTGGATAGAGATAGATGACGGGGAAGATAGTCATGGAAGGCATTGGAATAAAGGCAAGAGGCAGGAAGGTTTCCCTCTAGCGTGGGAGAGGCAGAGATCCCAGCGAGCTGTGCTCCCTGTGCCCGTAACCACCCAGCCTAACACCGTATAGAATTGGCCCCCTTTAAAAACAGGTATTCCTAAATGCGCCTTGAGATTACCCTTGCTTTGAGAAAGAAAAGAAAAAAAGGTACGGAGAAAAAAAAGGCAAAGACTAACCCAGTTACCGTTCAGATTTTTTATCGACACTTTTCGAAGTCTAACGGCGTACGTCTATGTTTTAGAATTATGATAAAGTCTAAATCGCTTCTTAAAGGCTAACAAAGCCCGTGATGCGTGGGAACGGCAACACTCGCAAAAGTACGCAAGACTAACCGACCCCATTAACCCAAAGAGCACAAATGTTGGGCTGCGATAGATGTGTTAGGGAGCTGCGAGATGATCATTACCCGGCCTAGATGACGAAGGCCCAAACATCACATCGGATTCACTGGCCACCGGAATCATCTAGGCTCCTTAAACGAGTCATTCCCCCCGATTTATGGAATTATTTCGCCATTAGCGCGGGGACAGGGTCGCACAACCTAATTACCGCTGGCCCGTGGGGACGCTCCCGCTCGGGCCTCGATTCAGCCACCCCTCGCCGCTTGCAGGCGCTGCTGCCTACAAGGAAGAAAGACTATCACGGATACTGTTGCCGAGAAAATCGGCCGTTAACAAGTCGCGACTTCTACCAACCAGCTAAACGAAACTGCAGGTAATTAACGGCCGGAAAATAGGAATGCGAGCGCTCGTTCTCCCTGCCCGCGAGCGAAACGACACCACATCTCGCGGGAAACATACGACACGGGGCAGATAGAGAGCAGGGGAAGAGTGCGGCAAGGGCGCGGCAGTGGCAGGGTGTCCGGCACCATAAAGCCGCGATCCCGAGAACCAACGCCATAAATCTCGTGAGTGTCGGGAGGTGTACGGGAGCTGAAGTAGCCTCCCAGGGCGGCCCAGAGCGACCCAGGGTTAATAATAATTCATGGGTCAACGAGTGCAGTATCAAGGCCGGCGCCCTGCGACGTCACTTTACTACTGGCTCCTAGGCGCACGAGTCAACAACGTGGTCTCGGCGGACAACAAGCGCTTTTTCACATTAGGCAGGCCGCGCCCGCCGTCCTACACATTTCATCTGTGTGCGTCCACACTCGCTCCTCACATCAAAAGTCTTAGCACAACTTGAGGCCGCGCCCCGCTGGCACGGATTTTCCTTCCGTGAGAACACCAGAGAAGACGAATCGAAGAGAAAACACGGTGGGCTGACTAAATAATTTAGTTTATGCACGTAGAGGCACGGGTTATAGACTGCAAGCAGAGCTGCAGACAGAGGTTTTATGCAACCTTCTGCCATTCTCTTATCGTTGCTATCATAAATACTACAGAACTATTCATTGTAACCGGGCTATAATTGAACATGCACTCAACTCATGTGCCTCGGGTACTTGGTCATTAATGCCCAACAAGCACAAACTCAAGATGACCAGGACCAGAATCAGTCGGCCGTTATCACTGAAGCTATCACTGCTCGACACAAAGGAGAGAGAGACAATAGTAGATAAGCGTCGGGAGAGACTTTTCAAACGCACGTCAAGGTGAGGTTTATCGGGGACGAAACCCAACGAGAGACGCTGGGTTCATCACGCAGGCTACTCCTCCAGCCATCAATGTCGTCCCCTTGCCACGCAGGAGCTCCACGCGCCTGAAAACGCAACACACTATTTCCCTGCACCGGAGCCGCTGCACTCGATGTCATCTCCAAGTCGTGCGAAGCCTCAAAAGCCGCAAGCGCTGCGGCCCAATCACTCTCCTCCATTTTCGATTTATTTTACTCTTCTCTATTTCCCTTCCCCCCGAAAACGACGGTATTTAGAATAAGAAAAAAGAAAAGAAAAAAAGAAAGAAGAAAAAGGAGGCTGGTGGTACCTTAGTCGTGGTGGATGCGCCCAAGCAATTTGTCGATACTAAAACGAGAATAAAAACAGCTGATGTTGAGGGATAGGTGGCTGCCGTGATGCTCGGCCTGAATTTTTGTGGCACACGGGAGTTTTATACCTTGCAAATTATACGCGCACATCTGCTGCCCTGGTCGGCTGGCAATAACGAAATTTAATATACAACTAAGGCCATGGGTCATATTATACAGGTTGGCGGTGACCAACGGCAGGGACCACAGTTAACACGCCGCACGGACCCCTCTCTCTTGGGTACTTCAGCCTCGGACGTCGACTCAGCATGCAAGCCAAGACCTTCCCTGCATGACGGCTGCGCTCAGCCATGCCCGGAGCAACAGAGGCGCGTCCCGGGGCGCTCGGTGAGGTGACTTTGGTAGGTTTGGGTGCATCTGGAGCTCAAGAGAATGTTCCAATAAATCAAGTTTGGTTGGTGGAGGGGATCGATACCAATGCAGGGTCGTACCAAGCTCGGGGCACGTCAGCTGTTGAGTCTGTAACGATTTGTTGCCCAGTGTCAATCCACTAAAGTTTCTCACGGAGAGGGAAGGAACTGTCCCTTCCCCCACGTGCTCAGCCTCCCTTGGCGAGCATGTGGCGTCGGGAGAGGGAGGGAAGGAAAAGGTGGGGGAGTAGGAAAGAGGGAGGGGGATCGGAGGCCGCCGGAAGGTCGAACCTCAATGGTACACAATGCAGAGTTCCTCAATAGATTAGTGGTAAGCGTTAACCGAGTTCAAAATGATATGGATTAATTATCGATCAACGCGCGTGAAGAATGGCAGAGCGACGATACACCGACGCCGCCGTGATTGCGGCCTGCCTCGCACCTGGTGCCACAGCGGGTATTATTCCGCACTCTGTCATTCTATCAAAACATTGCTTATAATTACTGGGGAAAATCGAACCGTCGACTACAACACAGGGTAATGCATGGCTAGTGCGTAAAATTATTTTTGTATACATCCTGTGAACTACCATCACAAGGTGTATGTGTATGTCAAACGTCAAAACTTGAGGCAGAGGACAAAGAAGCGAGTCTTTACACAGTAGTTTTCGCTGAACGAATAATATAGAGAAGAGGGTGTGAGGGCAGGAGAGGAGGGGGAATGAACCAGCATCAATGATCGCCACTTGAAGAATGTCCAGTGGGCGTCAAGCACATGCATTAGACTGCGTACAGGGGAGCGAGATCTCTCTCTCTCTCAACTCGTAACACCTTATTTACACTTTCGGCTGATTAGATAATTCTAAGTAAACTTTAAATCATAACGTTATCCAGAGTCAAGTGAAAAAATCTGGAAATGCATTAATCATTAAAACCCTACGTCTCAATCTTACGTCCTGCCCGAATAAGTGATAATGAATTTAGTGGAAAGGGACATGTCCTCCTGACACACTGTCGTCACCCACAAATGAGGCCCAGCTTGAAGTCATAACTTTCGTTAAGAAATAACAAGCGTGTCACAGTTCAACATTTTCTCACCTTGCCTGGGCTATTACAAATATCAGTCACGTAACTAGTCGTGTGCGGCGTCATAAACTACCAATGATGGAGACTAACTGCTCCCACTCTCCTATTAACCACCGCATTAAGGGTCAGACAATGCCTGCAGCCCTCGCAGCAAAAGACAACACCCAGGTGAGGCTCATCACACCCCGCAATGGAAGGGCGAGTGCCGCGTCCAGGAGGAGATTGGGTGCAACACTGCCTGGCGTCAACAAAGGCACCATTGACGCCACCGACGCTGCACCACATCCACGAATACGTTTGCAATCCATCCACGTACAGACGCCTTTTCATCCCGAAACATTTCTCGCTAGTCAGCTTGGCCAGCCAAACACATCGAGTCTAGCTGTTATGAGAAACCGTGTGGGAACACATGGAGAAGGCGCTCCTCCCAACCTGAGGGTCAGCAAATACGTTGGATATGGCCCGTCGTGCTATCTAGGGTCCGGGGCATGGCTCCCCGCTAAGACTCTGCAGATGGCGTGTTTTAGCAGGTGAGAGTGGCGCGCACTGGCCACGACGAGTCCTTAAGTGAGACCAGCGTAAGTAATGTGAAGGAGCAGTAAAGTGGCTACAGAGTCAAGGCTGAAACTACAGTCTGACGCCTAACATTCACTAGTAAGACGCGCTGACACAACGCTGACGAGTTCCAACAACTGCTGTTTGTATTCAAACAGCATATTTTCTTTCTTTCATTCTCCCTCCGAATCTAGGCGTCTTGTTTATGTTAAGAGGAACTCTGCCCTTAGTGATAGGCTGTCTATCAGAATTAAGTACAATTCAACACGACATTGCAAAATTGTGACATTGTGAGAAAGTTAAGGTAGGCATCCCGCATGACGCCCGTGACGAAGGAAGACGAGGAAAGTAAATGCAAATGCTTATCCTCTGAGAATCCCAATCCCGCCCGGCCAAATTTGAGTTGCTAGTGTTGGAGAGGCAAGGCATGGGGACCCACAGTTGGTGGTGGTGACGACGGTGATGACAACGGTGTGCCACATGGTGCCGCTGTTGACACGAATCTGGCACTATGGCGGTAGGAAACTGTAACAGCAATGCAGGATGTAAAAGTGAAGTTGTGAGTGAGTATGAGTAGGCGACTATGAGTGAGAGCATGTATTGCGAGGGAGTTGCCCAACAGGGTAGAACTAGGGGGGACCTGTAGCCTAGTCATCAATAATTCAAGCCCCTGATGAGGCACGGAACGGGTAATTGTCAGTCCCAACTTTATCTGTTGTAGTGTCGCTGATGCTATCAGCACCCCTCACGCACTGCCTCGCACACATCCCTTCCCGGCTGCCGACGCCAAGCCCGCTCGCCCTCCCGACCAGCCGTTCCTCGACGTTTCCTCAAGGCTGTTCGTAAAGGACTCGCAGCCTTTTCTTGGTCTCTCAAACATTCCCATTCTCCCTCCTCGCCGTCGCCTCTTCCCTTCGACGGGCAGGAGGATTCACAATTTCACCTGAAGGGGAAGGGGGGGGGGGGGGGATCGCAAACTGAATATAAAGGCACATGTTAATAACAACAAATTTTAAGTTCATACTCGGATATGCAAAGGCATAATTGAAGCACTTTGTTGTGCCCCTGATATCGCAAATTCAAATTCTATTTCGGCCCGAACGGATTCGGGGTAGAGCGAGCTCTATTCACGCCAGGCCGGGGCTGAAAAAGATGGTTATCCCCGCGAGGTCTTGCGCGCCGAACAATATCTACAGCATTCAACGCCTATCAGGAGACAACACTACCTGATAGACCATATTCACGTAAAACAATTCCCGATCAACAAACGCGCACGCGCGCGCGCACACACACACACACACACACACACACACACACACACACACACGAGCGCATGCACGCGCACAACATTTTCTGTTCCAAAAAAAAACGAGAGGCCAACATAACACGGTGCCATTGCTCGCTATCAGCATTGATAATCTATCCGATATACCAATCATTATATTTGTGCCATGCTAGAATTTTACCGCCATCACGAAAGGTGAGAGACTGACGCCAACATGGAAGTCAACAGCACGCTCTGCCTGAGCCACATGACTCACCATGCTGGCTCGCCGTGTGCCCGTCGCACGGGAGACTTAGAAGGCGAGGGCGAAACAGAATGTGGAAAAGAATTCATTATGTGTGACAGCTAGCAGGGTGCAGGCTGTGACGTCAAAACGAGGCGAGACCCTTGACGAGACGCTAGAATGTTATCTATCTCACGCTGTACTCGAGTTCGAAAGGACATCAAGACGCTGTATCAGCATCGATGGAGCCGCAAACATCACTTCACTGGGGGTGGGGGATGGGGGGGGAGAGAAGAAGAGGAGAGAGAGTATGATGGGGGAGATGAGAAGCATATAGGGCGCCCACGGGCAGGAGGCGCACCAAGGTATACCAATGGGGCGGCCAAGGGTCAGGCTAAGAGGGGAGGCGGATGAGAGGGAAAGCCAAGAGGTATTGGAGTGTATGAAACTGGAGACGGCAAGTGGGAGAAAAGGGGTGAAGAGGTGTGCGAGGAAAGCGAAGCAATGGGAGAATAAGAGATAAAATAGATTGATAAGAAAATGGACAAAAGAAAGTAAAAGATAAAAGAAAAAGACAAAAAAAAAAAAAAAAAAGAGGGAGAGAGGGAGGGAGGGAGGGAGGGAGGGAGAGAGAGAAGGGGGGATGGGGCAAGTTGGAGAGAGGTAGAAGGGGGGGGGGGGGGTGAAGTCGCCAAAGGGCCCGTCAGGAGTCGGATTACTCCGTAGACTGATAGCCCGTCATGGCGACGGCGACGAAGCAGCAGCCTCCTGCGCGAGCACGCAGCCCCCACAGCAGGAACGCCCACAGCTTCCGAAAGGGAGAGACAAAAGACGCGGACACCAAACTCATGGTATACTAATCAGGCTGCTGAAAAAGTGCGAGTCGCCACCTCTGCTCAGCATTACGTCCGTGGGCGTGCGTCTCTCCCCGCTGTCTCCTCTCTCATGCTCGCACACACAAGGCTTTATTCTCTCCTTTCCTCTCCTAAATACAAGTATCTAGCTGTCCTGCACATATATGCTGTTTACCTGCGTTCGCAGAGCCAAGGCCACAAGAAAACACTGGCCCGACCGCATGTTTTATGTAAGAGCGTAGATAAGTGCATGCGTTATTGTGATGCGCGGCAGGTGTAACACAAGCTCCTGGCTATCGTAACCTACACTCAAGGCAATATTGATATCCTTCCTCTCCTCTCCTCCTCTCCTCTATCTTCACCTGTCTCCTTGGCCGGTTAAACGGCCGAGTCGCTTTTACACGGGAAAGGGACTCGAATTGGCAATCTAGTCGCCTTGATAGCCGGCAACGGGCTGATTTTTGCACGTCGCACTTTGTATAACGGTGCGCAGGAATGAGCGGCCGATTGCCACTACCCCGCCCTCAGTAGAAAAGTACTCCGTTTCCGGCCCAGTTGCTTGAAAACACGCGGTCGTAACGAGCACTTAAACCAGATTAATCTCGACGCCGATAGTCCATCTGTCTGTCAAGTCTACCTCTGCTCGCACACGCAGCTCATCACTGCACCTGCAAAAAGGCTTCGCGGTCTGACCCACAGGCGGCAGCCTGGCCTGGCTCCCTCCCGTCCTTCCAGCGAGCACGGCGGTGGCACGTCCATTCCCTCTCCGTCAATCGCGCCCCCGCCGCTGTCACTCCCTTATCTCGCCCATCGTAACATTAGTGACGAGCCATCAGGGCGTCCTGGGGTGTCACTCGGTAATGTTCGGGTATAGACACAGGACAGGCGCTGTAGGCACGGAGAGGAAGGGAGGAGAGTGAGGAAGGGAGTGAGTGAGAGAGAAGGGGGGAGGGGGGGGGGAGGGAGGGAGGGAGGGAGGGAGGGAGAAAGAGTGAGAGAGAGAGAGGAAGAGAGAGAGAGAGAGAGGAAGACAGAGAGAGAGAGAGGAAAAGAGAGAGAGAGAGAGAGAGAGAGGAAGAGAGAGAGAGAGAGAGAGAGAGAGAGAGAGAGAGAGAGAGAGAGAGAGAGAGAGAGAGAGAGAGAGAGAGAGAGAGAGAGAGAGAGAGAGAGAGAGAGAGAGAGAGAGAGAGAGAGAGAGAGAGAGAGAGAGAGAGAGAGAGAGAGAGAGAGAGAGAGAGAGAGTACAGAGAGAAGAGAGAGAAAGAGAAGAGAAAGAGAAAGAAGAGAAAGAGAGACAGGGAAGAGTGAGAAGAGATAGAGAGAGATGAGAGAGAGACAGACAGAGAAGAGAGAGAAGAAACAGAGAGAGAGAGAGAGAGAAGAGAGAGAGAGAGAGAGAAAGAGAGAGAGAGAAGAGAGAGAGAGAGAGAGAGAGAAAGAGAGAGAGAGAAGAGGGAGGAGAGAGGGGGGGAGGGAGAAAGAAAAAGACAAAGATTAGGAACATGTCCAGCCCGGATATCGTGTGTAGAGTAAATAGAACAAACTAAACCAGAGCACATGCACCGATGTCCAAGGCGAGGGAGAGGGGGGAGGGGAACGGATAACAGGGCGCCGACCAAAAAAGGGAGATCCGCAGAGCCCCGGGGTCGCGCCTACATTATGTTCTGGTGCGCTTATAAAAGGAATACAAAAACGGAATTGTAGGAGCCACACGTCCACCACCTACATAAAGATAGAATGTCGTGGCCCCCTCCCCCTCCTGGTAAGTAACCAATACGTGGGCGGTGTCCGGGGGCGCAGGGACGGAAGGGGGATGTCACAACAACACGGGGAGGGACGGACGCCACACGGGCTGCTAAAAGAGGCTTCAGACCAACAATGGAGCTGAAGTCCAGGGGGAGGGGCAGGGGAAGTGGCAGGGAGGGAGGGGGGGGGGACGAGGAGGAGGACGTTTTTGAACGCCTTAGATTAATGACAGATGGCACAACTGAAAGCAGCTAAGAAAGGAAAACCGTAAGTAAATGTAATGATTGGTTTGGAGTAAGGAAACAGGAAACGGAAATTGCACTGACACATTTGAAAAAATAATACATTTAGAAAAACAGGAAGCATGGAGGCAGCGAGAGAGAGAGAGACTCGAAGACGCGCAAATACGAAGTCAAACAGCGAGGAAGACCGGAGGAGATGGCCACAGTGGTTCTGGATGGCGGCCGATGACTGAAAGGGAAGGCATGGCCGGTGATTCGAGGGCATAGGGAGGGTGGATGGAGGTGAGGGCAGTGAGGGGCGGGGAAGGGTGGGTCGGGTGCTGGCGGAGGGCAGGGAAGGATGGGGTGGGTATGAGTACAGTGGCACAAGCCAGACAAGTTATCAGCTCATACAATAACCACTTGAGCAGTGCACGAGCTCTACCAGGATACTGTCAGCACGCTCCGTTCTGCTCCGCTCTGCTGTGCCCTGCTGCGCCCTGCTGCGCCCTGCTGCGCCCTGCTGCCCAATCCGACAGCCTCCCCGCGCTTCGCTGTCCCCTCCAACAGCCTAACATCACCCCCTTCCCTCCCTCCCTGTCCAGTCCTTCCACAACAGAGCAACGCCACTGCTACGCTTGTAAACATCGCCACGCTCTGTTGCCCTCACTTGTCCTTCTCCCTGAAATCACCGCGTCGTCTTTCCCCCTTCCATTATCGCCGCCTCCTGCCTACTGCCTTTCTATTTATTGTACCCTGACTACCCCCCCCCCCCCCCCCCCCCGACACTATCGCATCCTACTACTATCTTACTCATCTTCACTGCCGAACAGCTAATACGCCAGCTATCTGTCGCTGTGGCTGCGCAGTAATCAGCATATTGTTGTTACAATCATTGAAACCTTAAAAAAGGCTCTAGTCTATCACTGACTTAACAACGGTATCACAACCTATTAGTTCTAAGTCATTTTTCTTTCTACCACTATTCCCATCTTTCTCGTCTGCTTTCTCGCCCCTTCCTCAACTGTCCACGTTCCAATCCTTTCTATGCAACAACTCGCCATCAAATTGACCTCCTCTTTTGTAGCAGCGAGAGCAACTTTTTGCAGTCAATTCCCTCTGTAAAAACAAATACGAGTCATCGGCACTTCAACTGTGGGCATAATTCTCTTTGCTTGACAACTCGCACCCGTAACTCTTCCTACCTGTCAACTCGAACTCAACTCTTACCATCCTGTTACCTCGTATTTTCAACGATTCACGTTCAACTCGCATCATTCCTTTTGTAACTGTCAACTCACAACCACAACTCTCCAAACCTGTCTTACCTTAACAACCTTTCAACCATAACTCCCCAGTCAACTATAACCACAACTCTACCTTGGGCCAAATCACAACCCTTCTTTTAGTCAACTCACTGACCGTAAGCTTATAATATTTCAAACAAACCTAACAAATTGCATTTACAGCTCTATCTGTCAACTCGCAATCGCAACTATTTCTTCTTGTCAACTCGTACTAACATTCATCTCGCACCCACAGCTCTTCCTAACTGCAGAAATACCCAAATAAGTCTCCCTGCCCGTCACCTTACAACGGTCAACTCTTCTTGACCAGTTAAATCAACTACCATCACAACTCTCTCGGTCTGGTTATATCATCCACAATTCTCCTACCAGTTAAACCACAGTTCTTACAACCAGTCAATTTACATTCACAACTTCCTCAACCCGACTCATAAAAACGACAACGACCTCATACTCGCATCTTTCCAGGTCGGTTTCCAAAACTTTTCTCACCTTTCGATCTAACCACACAGGCTTACCTGTGATCACTACCACATCTACCACAGGCATGCCACCACCACTATCCTTGCTTGTCTATCGATCATTATTTCCCTGTCATATACATCAGCCCATCTCCTGTCCACCTACAATCTTTATGACCCAACTTTTTCACCCAATGCAATAACTTTCTCATATATACATGAGTGTAGCCTCTCTCTTTCCCTCTCGATCTCGCTCACTTTGCCCCGCACAATAACAAATAAAAGGACTTCCTCTTTCGTTCGTATATAAACACACAAACGCGTACACAAACACGAACACCAACGCACACACCCACCGAGTTGCATAAAAACACACAAACGTATCGGGGGCAGGGGTGGGGTCGCGCTGGGTCATCACCACACTGCACCTACCATAACCAGCTGCACCAGCGCCTGATGCACCACACTCCGGCGCTGCGCAACACATCACACACAAACAATACTTCATCTTTGGGGCATTACATGACGAATTCATCGCCGAACACGAGCACAAAGTGCGTGGCCTCGTGAGTGCCATGGGCCGGCAACGGCTTGCCTTTCATGCTCTTGACAGACGCATGTGACAGGCAGGCAAGCAGGCAGGAAGCAAGCAAGCAAGAAAGAGCATCTTCCTCCTGTCCATCCTCACGTGGGTACGTATTATGTGCGGTTCATGGCCGACCTTGCCGTAGACCCCGAGTGTGTAGTGTCTGTGAAAACTATTACCCACACTGGGTAGGCCGGGCCTTGCCCCTAAACTTCACCGCGGCCACGATGTCTAGGGGGAGCGTAGCCACTTCCTTCAACTCACTGATATTTCTTCACTTTTATCACACACTATATTTGCACTGACACGTTTTAGGTTGTAAAACTTGATGGGCTTTTTCAAGGCAAACACAATGGATTTCCAATGTCACACACTTCTCTCTCTCTCTGGAGAAGTTTAAATAATCGGTATGAAATATCTTGTTAATTATTTTGTGGGACTGAATCAGACCCAGAATATTCCAGAGCATTCCTACGTGTTCGCCGTTGATTTCCTGGGAAAGATATGGCTTTATCCCAGGTGCAGAAGCGGGTGGCGAGGTGAGCGAGGGTGTGCGGGTGGGGGTCGGTGCACCTCAGACAACATCCACTACAACTGAGCGCAGCGGCGGTCCCGGGGGTGGCACCCAGACGGGGTCAACTCGTCCCGTCACATCTCCACCCCCGTCATATAACCACCCCCCAACAACCACTATTTTTCAGGTACGATCTTTTCTTCTAATGTTTCCTTTGGTGAAACGATATTTCATCTTGTCATTTCGCTTACGCTAAGCTACATCCATAGGCTCTACGCGATCATTAAACAGAAATATATAAGAAAAGGAGACGGACATTAATAAAGTAAGCTGACAAGACCTACGACTACCAAAGACATTTAATTAACCAAGGACCCTGTCTGGAGGGAACCTTAATAATTTGTTAAAAAAGGAACAGGCCGTATGTAAGAGAGGTGATAAGGGGGTAAAGATATGTTGTCTGCCGAGGAGTGTCTTGACAACTGGCTTTTATCAATGGCCCTCATACACTTCAACATTGTCCCCACATTTTTGGGTCGCCGTGTGGCCCGATGCTGCCGCCTTGATACAGCGGCAGCGCCGAGGGAAACTTTGCTCTGATAACATTTGCATATATAGTCGATGGAAGGAGCGACACCTGAGTAACGCTAGACATACAGTATCAACGGCAAAGGTCACCGGCGTTTCTCGGGGAGTTTTGTCATTTCTCACAAGAACAAGTTGGAATTACCAGCTCTAACGAAGCCCTTACATAGACTCGTCTGCCGGGCAAGAGACACTCAAGCACAGAGACGCGCCGATTCACTGTGTTCCGTACGTCTCCACGTCCTCCTCCTGCTCGCCAACGGGCCTCGCACGACACCCGGCCCTCAAGCTACGGCACACAAACACCTCACCTTTATCACGCCTTACATTCAAGCCCGGGGTTAAAATACATTTACCCTCGCGCTTCTTGCACGGCCCTGCCAGAACGCATTACACCGCCTGGCCCCCCCTTAGTCCGGCGCAGGTTAAAACGCGGCCCCTACTAGGCAGTAATAAAAAAACAGACACTACCTTGCTCTGTGGAAACACTTCCTTCGATAGACGATACTGCAAGTTACACAGAATCCCCCTTTTGTAAGTTATGCTGCGACACTCTTTATAGATTCCATCATATCTCATACCCTTCTCAGCCTCCCCGCCCTGTTTTATGGCATGCACTAGACTCCCTCACTTACAAATTACAATAAGCACTGTCAGTAACATCTGTCTCTATGGAAGCGCCCAACCTCGAAATTATTTTTGTGTACAATCTTTCTTGCAGTGCTCTCTCTCTCCTACACTTAGCCCTGAAAAACTGTGATTAAAATTCGCGCCAGTCCTTCCCTGCTCCACTGAAGCTTCCTGCTATGCCTCTACCAGCCTTTATATAAGTCAATTAAGCTGTGCTGAGGCCCATTCGCCCTTCCCAAAGAAATCTTACGAGTCGCCTCGGACACCCTAAATATAACTAAGTTTGCTTCTCTTCCACTTGTTATTGCTGCCAAGCTCTATTAAATCCCATTTCCAGCTCCACTTACGCTATATTAAAGCTTACCACCAACACCTGCCAGCTTACATAGCCACCACCAACGTGGGACAACTCGACCTAACCAGTACGACTTGAGAAACTTGCTAATTAAGTTGAAAACTTCGTTAATCTCGCAAAGGGAGCAGAGTCAACAATTTAGCACACTTGTTAGGCCGAAGTAAATAACACATGACGAGCCCGAGATATACACACCTTTCCCCCCTCCACAACGACTGGTCACATACGGCAAAATACACACACACACACACAAAAAAAAAAGGCAGATGGGGGGGGGGGGGGGAATCAGTTTTCAAGATGGGTTGACTTTTGTTTGCCGTCACCGCAACCTGCTGTTATTATGACGGCAAGCGGAGTTGGGAGCGAAGAGGGAGCCGTTGCGGCGGGGCTGATATGGCAGTGGTAGCAGGATGAACGAACGCTAGGGTACTTTTTATTTTCCAGGCTTCGCTCTTTTTTGCTGGATGCTGGTTTTGTACCATTGACGTCGGAGGGGGGCGGGAGCGGGGGTCATACAGTAAATAGCGGTTCTAATAGCGATAACGGAGAGCTGCCATTAAAGTTCTGTCGGTACCAGATGGTGGTGCCAATCGCCGGCTATGGTGTCAGTACTAATTAATAGGCAGTGTACACTAACACCATGTTGCTAGTACTGACGGCGTTGCTGCTTTAATTTCTTTTTTGTGCTGATAGCGACGGAAATATTACGCAACAAATTCAAATAGCACTACACATACACATACCGCATAGCAAATAAGCGAAGACGAGTAAGAACCGACCTCAGTTACAATAGACAATGATAATTTTTAGTTCAAAATGACATGGACGAGGAAAAAGTGTAAATAATGATGTAACGAAATTGGCGCTTGTGTTGTTACTGTCTACATGTATACATTTATAAGAACTTATAATTTCGTTTTACAGGTTAGTAACGGAGAGGAAGGAGGGAGGGAGGAGGAGAGGGAATGAGAGAAGGAAGAGGGAGGGGGGGAGGGGGAGAAGGAAAGACAAATGGAAGAGGAAGGAGGAGGAGGGAGAGAGGGAGGGGACGAGAGAAAGGGAGGAGGTAGAGAGGGAGGGGACGAGAGAAAGGGAGGAGGTAGAGAGGGCGGGGACGAGAGAAAGGGAGGAGGTAGAGAGGGAGAGGACGAGAGAAAGGGAGGAGGTAGAGAGGGAGAGGACGAGAGAAAGGGAGGAGGGAAGGACACATACACATACACAAGTGAACCTAACTACGGTATTAGGGGGGTGTCTGGGAACATTCTCGCTGGCTCTCACTAGCATAGAAAAATCGACCACGTATTTTCAACCCTCTCTCAAGAATGACGAAAATTCCAAGTCACTGGAGCCTAATCTACACACATCATTAACAACAGACTTTTAGTTTCGTAGCCATGGACATTAATTACTTGTTACCATCGCAACATTATTTTTTTTTCGGGCGACTGCACGAGGGGGTGTTTAAATACATGCTATTTCCGCTTCATAAAAAGGATAATCCAGTCTGCCATGCATTACCGCCATGCATTTATCCGACTCTGAATAAATAACCGACCATTTCTTTTTAATGGTTTAACTTTAATAAATCTTCCTCCTTTGGGCCGCCGACCTTTGTTAGCTTACAAGCGCACACACCAACGCCGTCTCGCTATCACCGCGCCTCTCCCCTGCGTCGGCGTGTCAACGTGCTGCACAACCAGCGAGAATTAGGAAGTACTAGTCTTGCAGGAGCGTCAACCTTGCACTTGACCTCTCCTACCCCCCCCCCCCGAGTCCCAATTTTCCTCACAGACAGGTGTGGCTGGAACGCCGCATACCTGTGCACAACTTTCTACTGCTGAAACGGGCGACGTTCCGGTGTAAGGGACAGCTCTACCGTGTCACTTCCATTCAGCCAAGTGCCGCAACTGTGGGGAATGGCACCCGTCAATGCCAATCAGCGAACAAATAAAAGCAACGGAGAAACTCGGTTCCAGCCGAAGCCCTGATGGCGGGCGTGTCACGGAGAATGATAGAAGGCGGCGAACGTAATAGCACCGCATGGAGCCAAGGGTGTTATGCAGCGGCGGGAGGAGGTCACGCACGAACAGGAACGTTCTCAATGGTGGCTGGCGAAAGACGGGATGAAACACGCAGGGAAGGCCCAAGCGAGTCCACAATCACTCGCCGACCAGGAAGGTCAATATACGCAGGTGACTTTGCAAAATTCTCACGACACTCACAGGACCCCCACCAACCTAGTGCCTCTCTTCGCGTGTAAATATCAAGACTCTTTCACGCCCCCCCCCCCCCCCCAACAAAGCATACACAAAACACCCAAATGAAGCAATAAAGATGGATCCAGTGAACTCCAGAAGCCGCCAGGACAAAAGATTCAGAATTATCGAGCGTGCTGAGAAGAGGGTACAAGGTGTACAAACTGGGCCGCCGACCACGCGTTCGCCGAGAGAAACAACCTCTTCTCCCTCTTTCGCTCCCCTCTCCCACGCCGCACGCCGAGCAAAGCCTCCTTTGCGCCTGGCTTTAAAGGAAGAGAGATACAAGTTTATGCAGCGCCGCGCTCCGAGGGGAAATATATATAACCGTGATCCACCTGCTAGCATGAATTTTTAAGGGGGTCCTGGAAACATAACAAGCACCGTCACTTAATTTCAACCAAGATATGAATGGATAGAGGCGTGGGGGAGCAGAGTGGGGCGCCGCGTGTGGCCTATGCAAATGCGACGCGAGGCGCTGAAAAGGAAGAGCTCTGGCGGAGGAGGCCTTAGGACGTCCCTCGACTAGGCGATGTCAGTGCACTTTACATACATGCATACATACCGCTAAAAGGTGTTGGGGAGGGGAGGACGAGGAGGAGACCGAAGGGGAGAGAGGCGAAGGCGCAGAAAGGATCGAGAACGGAACAGGGAGATAGACGTGTGCAGATAAGAGGAAATGAGAAAACAAGCGAATGGCGTTGTGATTGCAACGTACAGCCGTCCTCCCGTCGGAGGACAAGTGGCGGAGGATAAACAAAGTTTCCAACAAGGAGGAGGAAAGTAATTGTGCGCGGTGAGCAGGTCCCAGCGCGGGCCCGGTCTGGTTAGTGAGGCACGTCATTACTGCTTCCCAGCCCCTCTAGACCAACAATTTCATTTTCATTACTCTTCACGCACTTGTCTCCTTAAGCTTGCCACATGAATAATTAATGAATCAAAAGGCTTCTACGTGTATTCCACTTATGTGCAACTTGAGTTGATATCAGAGATGACGGACTGGTGAATGGCATCACACAGACCTCCTTTCTGCAACCGAGTGTCTGTTCCCTTTAACCACTTTTTCCCCTTTCCTTTCTTTTCTCTTTTTGTTTTCGCGTTTCACACATCTCATTCCAACCACTTCTTTCCTCTTTAACTCCCTGCTCTCTCTCCCTCCGCCATGCCTCTCTTATACCTATCTGACATGAAGCAATACTGTGACACATCAGATACAACATAGCCCTTTCCCTGCCCCTTATATTTACCGAAGGCTACCTGCCCGCCCAGGACTTATCTCCCCCCACCCCCACCCCCCCGGTCATCCACAACTGGCACCAGGCCACCTCTCCTTTCGCAGACAATGGAAGCCGTAACAAGGAATAAAATCTGAAAGACATTTTGCGAGGATGAAACGTTCGACGACAAGGTACCCGCCCCGCACCCCACCCGTTTCCGCAGGATCCAAACACCTCGAGAAATTGCAAGATAAAGAATCGGAACTCGACAGCACAAAAGTAACAAGGGCGTTCAGTCAAAGAGGTCACCGATACAAGCATTCCAGCAGACAGCGATAAGTGTCGCCTGCTACCGTGACGCCACAGGAGGGGAGGGGGTAGGGGTAAGGAAGGGTTGAACGTGTTCCCCGATAGGAAACAAACAACACGCACGCCGATCTGGACCATCAAGATACTGTATTATCAGTTCCCATCAAGCAGCCGCGGCAGCACGACACTCGCTGCCTCCGCAACCCTCCGTTTGAATTATAGTCAATTGTTACCAGAAATTGAAATGATAAAAACAAGGGTAGGGTTTTAACAAATAAAAAATGGATCTTCCGGTTACAAATTTACCTCCAAAATCACGCCCCTGTTTACGGGTTCGTAAATACACCACGCCCTCACGCAAGAGGATAAGAAAACTATATTTGTGTGCAGGTGCGCCCCGTGTGCGCCGCCCTCTACTGCCACCTCGGCTCAGTTGCAAACAGAGCTTCAAAACAGACAAAGCAGCAATGAAAGAAGCCCGCGGTGACGTCCTTTCCTTCCCCACGGCGGCCATGCGTGAGTACTTTGCATGCAACATGCAATATTAAGTAGAAAACAACAATCAAATAAAAACCGAATATATATCCATAATCCGCGGACCCAAATATCGCGAGAACGTTTTTTAAATGTACCGTGATGCGTGGCCGGCCGAAGATTTTAGAATCCGTGTCAGCGAGCTCGTCGCTCTCGCGATTAGTCCTTGGGGGCTCTCAACGCCGCTGCTCAACAAGGGGGGCGCCGCGCGAAGGGCCTTTCCGAAATCATTAGTCACAAACTGGCTCGTTAGGTACTACCCTAGGAAAACCACGGAATATACCTACAAAGTTGTTTTGATAATCATCACCCCCATTAAGTGATATTCCACACGCACGCACAGGCATACTTCCGCGCAATATTCTGTGTCTGTATGTGTGTGTGTATATAAATGCGTGTATGTATGAATATATTTATGAATATGAATATGAGTGAGAGCGAGTGTGTATATTATATATAACATATACATAATTATTTATTTTACACACTTAGTCCGTCTGTCTCCCTCTCCCACACATATAATATAATTGGGTCGATAAAAAGTCGGTTATGCTAGTTATCGCAAAATCCATAGCAATCTGGCATGGCTATATTATAGCCCTCTCCAGGATGATTGGTTACTTCTGGATAATCAAACTATCGACTAACAAACCCCGCCCCCTCCTTTCCTTCACACGTGGTACCGGGGCGACGTTTAGCTATGCCAACTATCCATATTAGCTGCCTATTCTGCAAAGTCACAGGCCAGGAGATACCACAAATGAATAAACATTGATCTCGACTTGCAGATCAATTGCACTTTTCATTTCTGCATGTGTGTCGCTCCTGGCATTCCGAATGGCGCTGGGATCTGACCCTCGCACACGCTAGCATTTACTCCCTCCTTTTTTCGTCGCGGGGCTTGCGTGCTGCCTCGAGTCTGCGAGCGTCTTTCATCCTGAAGTCTTTCCACAATACACCTCGACCTTCCATAAACGTTACGTAGGTGTCACAGGCAGACCGCCTTGGAAAGGGGTTGCCAAACGCACCGCAATAATCAGCCTCTTCTCTAAGAGTACTTGGCCCCCCCCCCCTCACGAGACCAACCATTAATGCGACCCGGGATAACGCATTATAACTCTACCGATCAGGGTTCTTTCCTCCCCCTTCGTCCCGGATAATCCACCTACGCCAAGCCCTTGACTGGACCATAGAAGAGTAATGGTTGGAAAGAAGCGTGATATGTCAATATACAGCAACAGAGAAAAGAGAAGGGAGAGGTAAATGGATGGATGGATGGCATTAAAGGCAATGTACATTGTGTATAAGTATTGTTACATGTGTGTGGGAGGGTAGGAAGAAGAGTGGAAAGGTGAGGAAGGGTGAGCGGAAGGAGGAGGAGGGTAGGGAGGGAAAGGAGGAGGAAGAGAGCGAGAGAAGCATTTGGCCAACATCCCCAGCGGGAGACATTCGATCTCTGGCTAGGGTCTTGGTCATTATTGGCTCATAGTTGGCTTATTGATGCGAGGCCCACAACCCTGTCATCCTCACATCGCCTTGTGGGCCTCCTTCCTTTGTTTCCTCTCCAGCGACTCCACTCCAGCATGACGCAGCCAAATCCGACTTTCACTTTAGAAAGCCCGGGCTATTTGGAAAAGGGGCGGGCTGAGGGAAAGGTCAGACGGGTTTTCTGCATTGCGTTGTGAGACGAGATATGAAAAAACAAAGCCAATACCAAAATCGGTAAATATGAAATAACGTCACTCTTACTACGCAGACAACCAGAGGAAAGAGGGGTGGAGATCTCATTCGTGGTGCATGTGACGGGGGGAAGTGGAGGAAGGGGGAAGGAGGGGGGTGCCATGGAGAGGGTGGAGGGAGCGCTGGAGGGACAGCGCTAGTGGAGGAGAACTCATTGTAGCGGTTCCACTTCTCCCACCAAGAAGGCAGCATCGAGTAGCGCCTGGAGTGGGGTCACAGCACAAGAGGCATTCACATCTCCTTCTCAGTCACTCCAACCTCGATACTTGATTAATGTGACCAGGTGATCCCCAGGCCTCTCCTCGGGCTTCTGACAGGGCCTGTCAATGCGTCTTGCAAGTATTGAACTTACAAGGTCAGCTGCCCTCCGTCTCATGGGGACACTTTACAGGACTCCCCACGGTGGATTTCTGGAGTGGTTCGCTCTGCGCGCCTCTGATGAGGCAAGAAATCAATCTAGCTCACCGCTTACAACGCTGATAATAATTTTCCATTTCTCTGGCGCTACACCTGTCACTCGCATGATTCCCCTCCCTTGCAACATGGGGCTGCCGCAAAACACGGTGCTTCTCATGTTGCTGATTCCTAGCATAGACGAGAAATAAAACTACGAGCTTAAGGAAGAGTAAATTTCGGCCAAGTGCTTCGGGAATGGGGAAATTATTCGTGAGGACAACATGTTCCGGCATGTGGCTGTTGCCATACAGGTATTCAAGAGGACCTCTTGAGATGGGGAGATGAATCAGAGAGAGGCGGCACGGGCGCGGTGAAGGGGCAATGCAGGGGCAACGGAGAGAATATAGGGGAGAGACGACCGACGTGCAAAAGCTCTATTAACCTTGAATAAAGAGCCAGAGAGGGGAGAGAGACAATGAGAGGGCCGTACTTGGAGGAGGGATATAAAGGGAGTGGGGCGGCTTCGAGACAGACGAGAGGGGAGAAAATATCCCTTGCGTGGTGCACGAGTTTGCTGCGGAGAAAACCGCGTTATTTGATGCTGTAATAGTTAATGCAAAACGAAAAAGGTGCAGCAAGAGGGCAAGGGACAGGAATTCAGAAGAAGAGAAAAGAAACTGTTTTAAACACACACAGACGTACATACCCACATAACTTTTTTTACACATGCATTCACTCATTTGCACACATACACATACTGGGGTCCTGTGAAAAAGAAGGTAAGAGGTGCAGCAGGGAGAGAAAGGGAATTACAAGTAAATGGTGCATAAATGGTGAAAAAAGTTATGCGAGGGGAGAGGAAGAGAAATTCAGGTGATAGAGACGGTGCAGACGGTAAGCGCAGACACTGAATAACGCAATACACAGTATGACAGACAAGCCAACAGAGCGGGTTAGTAACGGCGCAGGAGGACGCGGGAGGCGGCGTGGTGTGGGCGTGGCGGAGTCCTCCGTGAAGGAGCGCCGGAGTCGTGCCCACAGGCCCCGCGCGACGCTCATTAGTAGACCACTTGAGGGTGGCGTCCGCACGAGTGCCACCTCAAGCACGAGACACCACTCGCAACTTCACCTGCACGCCCCAGGCAGCACGCCCGAGGGCCCCGAGCACCCGCGACCAACATTTTGTGCCGAGCTTGCTTCCTCCCTCATCACCGCCACTACACGCACCAGCTGAGGCAGGCTCTTGCTGCTCAAAGACCCGGGGCTGAGATGATGGCCGAGGGTCTGTCGGCGGGGCGGGCGAGGGGGCCACTTTCGACGGGGGAGAGGGTCGTCAAGGTGGAGGGCCGGCAGGAAAAAATATATAAAAAAGGAAGGAAACGAATATGATACTGATCTTGCGGAACTACGAAATCATAAGAGGATCGAATGTGCAAATAAGCTCGCCACTTGATATACGACTTCAAATCCGTTCCTCCTGATTAATGGCCTCTATCATCTGCACAGGAAATAACTTAACTACGATATACAAAAGTGCCACGACACCACACATACACATACACAAAATATATATACATACATGCTTATTCACATGGTCTAAAGAGAAATGGTGATGCCGCGTGGCGTGCGCGCGCAAGAATACGGCTGGAGGTGTAATAGGATATGCTCACGAATACGACACGCATAGTTATTTGAAAATGATCTGTTCGGGGGGGAGGGAGGAAACACTGGACAAATATGACGAGGAAGGGAGGAGGGGCTCACCTAACTCAGGTAAACAAGATTCAAACATTAGAATATATATCCGAGACAGGCACACCAACTGGCACTATATCCACGTCACGTAGCAGAGGTACAAGGAGTGTAAACCTCATATGGTGTTGGACGAACGATGAATATGACGATCGGGTGGTCACGTTGCTGGGAGAGGAGCACTGCTCCGGAGCTGGAAGAGTTTACCGCTTTATTAACAGTCGGGGAAGACGTAATTAGTGGGCTGCTATTTCAGAACATGCTGAAAGGGGCCTACAGCGGCACAGGTTATAACTGCGAAAGTGTCAACAAGATATTGCATTGCATAAGCGCCGGAAACAAGCACTGGTACACAGTGTGTTACAGAGCCCACTCACTAACGGACGGATCGAGAGTGGTGTGCACGGGTGCAGTGTACTCGCACGGACAATGAAACGGACTGGGGCGCCAGTTGGGGTCATCCTACAGCTATCGCTCCGGAAGTGGATGACCCAGTGACAGCGTGACCCAGTAGGCTAAACGATGGACGCCACATACAACAGCCTTTCCCTATAATACCACACCTTGTATCGTCACCATTATTTGTTTACTTTAGCCGCAGTGTAAGAGGAAACGAGGCCGTGACAAATTGACACTAGATGCCCGGCCTGCAGGAGGATTCTACAGGGCAGAGGAAGAAAAATAAAACGCTTTACATGAAAATCGTATCGGATCCAGATTCATGACAGTTACTTACCCCCCCCCCCCCCCAAACGATCGATCGATAACGAAAACATCAAGTTCTCGAGTTTTAACTTCCACGAACATATACCCCCACACAATCCATCACGAAGAGGATTGACGATGGCACAAACAAACACGATATCACCAGAACGCAAGAAAGCGGATTCCTCCTTGCACAATGCCGTTCCCTTCGCGTTTAATGAGCGGTAAAACCAATAACTGAATAAAACTGTCCGTATAGGAATTCCAGCGCACGTGCGAGTCGGGGCTCTCAAGGTGGAGTATGCAGAAGACACTAAAGCAGGGAGTACCATCACCGCCTAGGCACCTCGCGCCCTCACCTTTCGTTCGGGCGAGGAGACGCCTTGTGCACGCGCACAAAACGCACTCGCCGCAGCCTCCGCCCGAACATAACTGAAGGGGGAATCCGCTGTAATTTCCTGCAGCAGGTGAAGATAAGGGGGATAGCTCTCCGCCCTACAAATGCTTATGCTCTTTTCAGTCAGCAAATGGGAGCCCAATAGAATGATGCCATCGCAAAGTGCCTTGAGAACGTCTCATGTCCTTGAATTCCGCCTTCCTCTTTGGGAACAAGCGAAAGTATTACGGTATGGAGGGATATGGAGGAGGAGAAAGGAGGAGGAGGAAGAGGAAGAGGAAGAGGAAGAGGAAGAGGAAGAGGAGGAGGAGAGAGAAGGAAAAAAGAGGGAGGGAGGGAGGGATGGAGGGATAGAAAGAGGGAGAGGAATAAAGAGAGAGAAGGAGAGGGATATATATATATATATATATATATATATATATATAGAGAGAGAGAGAGAGAGAGAGAGAGAGAGAGAGAGAGAGAGAGAGAGAGAGAGAGAGAGAGAGAGAGAGAGAGAGAGAGAGAGAGAGAGAGAGAGAGAGAAGGGGGGGAGAGAACTGAGACGAAACGAGAAAGAAGAGATCTATATATAGATAAACATAGATAGATAGATAGATAGAAAGATAGGAAGACTGATAGAAAAATGAAAAAGCGACTCAGATCTTTGGTTCCCAACGAGGAAGGAGACGACAATAGAGGCGTCGAGAGGGGGTCACGAAGGAGGTGGAGAGCGCGGCAAGGGATAAGGGCGAAGCGAGACAGATTCGAGAGGGGACAAGGGGGAGGGGGGGGGGTCTTAGGCAGCGTCGGGTCATCATACAATGTAGGGGAGTCACATAGAGACAGTTCCGGGTGAGGGTGTTTGTGAGTCAACTGCAGGCTTGAGTGACAAGCCCCAGCCAGCGTCAGGTTGCTGCCGCCAGGCCACTCCTGTCACGTCTCGTGAGCACGACAATCTACATGCAAGAGAACACACACACACACACACACACACACACACACACACACACACACACACACACACACACACACACACACACACACACATACACATACACATACACATACACATACACACACACACACACACACAATTTATTTTCTCATTTCTAAAATAGAATAAACTCCCCTAAAATATATGTGGTGCAATAACTAACACAACTCTTTCGAAGGAGGTAAAACTTCGCCTCGGATAATCGTGGATAATCTATCATTTGAGAATCGTATGCTGTAGAGGCGGTAAATGGGGGGGGGGGCGTGTCGCAAATCAGTGGTAGGGGGCGGTGCCGCGGTGCCCGGTTACCCTCACTCACAGCCGCCTCCACCTGCACATCTCCACACGGCGCCTACGTCACCAGTTATCCAACGCTGCATATATCAGGTTTAAAGTGTCCACATATCTTTGCATCGGTAGAGAAAATAAACGCGAGAAGGTATAACGGGCAGTTCCTGGGCGAGGTGCGCGCCTCTCGCTCGATAAGTCTCGGGGTGATGTGTATAACCTGAGACACACACACATGCACAGATGCACTGGGGTGCACAAGCGATGCACAGATTCTCTGAGGTGCACATGCGGTGCACAAGAGGAGGAGGATGTACGGAGGGAAACATGAGCCGGCATTACGGCAGGTAGATCCTGTGTCGGGCTGATGGCGCCCAAGTATGGAGCAGCCGAGCGTTGGTAGGACCACCCGATTAAGGGTAGGAATTACGCTGTATGGCTGGTGCCTCCTCTCCACTCAGCCAGGTGAAACCGGGTTGTGGGGCAGGCGGTAACCCTAGCCCAGCGCTGCGGCCACCGAACTTCCCTCCCCCTCACCTGCTAACCCTAAGACCCTCCCTTTCATCCATTCCTCCCAACAGTACCACGCACTTCGAGGGAAACGCGTTTCGTAACCTGCTCCAGCTGCGTCACACCCGGGTTATCAGGGGGAGCCTCTTCGCGACATCGTGACGCCCTCTCGACATTCTTTGCCAGTCGTCTCTTTCGCGATCCGAGGACTGCATCGTCCGCGTGGTGCAGGTGCGGCGGTCGTGGTGGAGTGGCGGTGGACACGGTAACAGAACGCTGACAAGGGGGAGGGGACGGGCAGCAGGTCGGGACACCGCGGCCGTGTCATGTGTCCACCGCTACGGCCACATCCCGCCAGCCTCGCACAGCCCGCAAGATAATATCACAAAGCCTCACCAACACCATACCCCGTCAGAGATCATAGTTCCGCACGCTCGCTGCCCTCCCTTGCCGCGCCTCTTCCGCGAACGGCAAAAGTCCGGGATTCGCATAACACTTGTCACAGGTCTAGAAGAGAAGGACCTCCATTTTAGGACGAAAGGGGGTAACTAAGGGTAACTGGTAGATACAAAGTAGCTACCAAGCAGGCTGAATAACCCGAATTTGTAACGTAAGGCTCAGGTGGGGCATGCAGGCATGCGGGTGACCATAATATCCGTACCCCCTCTACACATATCCCGCGCCCCTTTCTCTACCCAGTACTACATTACACTCTCGCTGCCGTGTCTTCCCCACTTCACGCACCCGCATCCACATTTACTAGCAGCACTGACGCCTTACCTCTGCTAACAACAGCTATAGCCGGCCAGAGGAAAATGTGCAAATGCGCGGCGAGTGTCTGCGCCCGCCTCCCAACCGCTCGTCCGTCAGCACCTCCACCAGTGTCAACAGCTAGCCTCCCCCACCTTCCTTCGTATCCAAACACCCCGCCGGCCCTCGCTCAGCCGGCCTGCAGCATCGACACAACGCGTTCCGGCGTTTTACTGGAGCAGATAGTTCCCAGTACTAGAGCCTGGGTCTCCGAAGGCGTTTGCCACGCACACCTGGACAAAACTGCATTTCTAAAATACGACAATATTAAACAGTAACGCTGTGGGGTTTAGTAGGCGAGCAGAGGGAGTCCCGAGGACAGAGATGGGACGGACCATCTTGCTCGGCAACAAAAAGCATCTTAACCAATGGTGAATGGCTCATTGACGACGTAGGCTATCGCGTCATCATGCCAATTTTCTTATTAATCACAATCCCTGAGGTTCCCTTCTCCTTCACTCTCCCCTCCAAGCACATAAGCGCACGCGCGTGCGCACATACACAACCTCACACCACATGTATAAACACGAGCGCGTGCGGAACTGACATTCACACTCTCTTCTCCCCTTGCATCATTTCAACACACTCCCTTCAGCCACTTCAACTGCACGTACCCACTGAAGCCAGCCAGTACGACCCCGCCATTCCACTCGCAGCTCCGGCCCTTGCGACCACCCTTCACGTACCCTAGCCTCGACCCCTCGGAAGATCGGCTACCATCAGCCGCCACGTCAGCTCCCCGGCTGACCGCACAACTATCCGTTTATCATCACTATTCTTAACCAACTCTGCGGTCAGGCTAACAATCAAGACCATATCCTGACTGGCCGACTTGGCCCTTACACACGTCAAGATTACCTCCACCTTCGACACACGCCATCAGTTTTAAGTTTTCATGGCCACTCATCTCCAAACCAAACCCGGCCACGGCAGAACGGCCACCACGGCAACGACCTTGGGGACTAATACAGCAAAAATTGAGAACAGCCTCTACGTTTTCACGAATGACCGTCCTCCCATTCTGATATCTTATCTGAGGATTTCCACGACGTTGACTCTTGGCTTCACTTGTTCCTTTACCTCTGGCTATTCTAGTATGACCATCGCAGTTAACAAGTTTGTTAGAAAAGAAACAGCAATGACTACAGAAAGTAATATAATGATGTTCAAGTGTCTACCTATTTCTTTCAAACATTAAAGAACTCTTCACAAGGCTTACACAAAGCTTTCCTCTTTTTAAAAAATCCAAGACTCCATTAATTGTATCATATGTAGTATTCATAATGAAGAGGAACATTAAATTGAATGAGTCCTTTGTGTACTGAAGTAGTTAGCGGTTACCACCGGATTTCGAGAGCGGCATTCGCATTCATATCCACACTGCAAACCTACGGCTCCCACGCTCTTATGCACAGATCGCCTCTGTGGTCAGTCAAAAGTTTGCTGTTAAAGGGAACTCGGAAGCTCGCCCATTATACCTCACACACAGAGGTAAATGTGAAGAGTCGATGGCTTCCCAATAGCTCAGCACCGCCTGCTAATGTGGCCGCTTAATCTTATCTGATAAGCCCTTTGTTGTCACTCCAATGTACCGGACAAAGACTTCTGAAAAGAATTGCCGCCCGTGTGAGGGCCGGCGAGGACCGGGGAGGCGATGGCGGAGCGGTGGCCGGGCTCAGGTGCGGCGCCGTGCAGGGGATCCTCGTTTCCTCACTGGCCCCTCCCTCCCCCAACAGACATCGCCTCACTAACAAAAACTTGTCTCGTGGAGAGACTATTCGTACACAACGCTGACTCTGTCACTATCTCCAGTTGCTCTCTAGATCGAGGCAATACTGAGGACGTGTTTTTTTGGCAATGCTCCTATTTTCCATTCACAGAAACACCGCCTTGTCCCTGCAGCTGCAAACTCATTTAGTCGTTAGAAGGGCATGGACCTCCCCTGGGTCGAGCAATCAGCTGATCATACGCCAGTTGTCCGCATTCCAAGTCGCCCAGAGGCCACTTGATGCCAACGCTAGCTCCAAGATTATTAATTTTTTTTATGGCAGGAACGAGCATATCTAACCGATTCCTTTTCTATAAATTGCAAAAAAGATGAGAAGATAAGTATCCGAAGAAATGCGTTTAGAGAGGCGAGAGATCGCGAACTCCAGCATGTGAAGCCATAATACGATATATCCCTGTACAATCATCCGGGGAGAAAAACACATTCCAAGCACAAACCTCAGTTGAGGCCAAGGGCGTGTGCTCCCCCTCCTCTCCCCTCCCAATTCCGGCACTTCTTGACTAAACAGTGCTATCACAACGACCTCCAATATTCTTCATTCCCGCACGTGGAATAATATCGTGGTCGCTGGCTCGCTCCTCGCCAATTACTGCCAAGTGCAGACAGCTCCCTACAGACCTATTGTTGTTAAATGTTTCAGTCTTCGATTTTGTTTCGGTCAACTGGGTAAGCTACGAAAAGCATTACACGAAATAAACATCGGGTTATATTCACTAGCTACTTCATTGCGAGAGATTTTCATCGGGGTTGCCTATCTGAATGAAGCCTATCGTCTACTATTATAGAAGGAATATGAATACCAATTCTAACCTGTGCCCCAATGACCCCCTGCACCCTTGGAAAACCCCAGTGGTAAATCCATCCCTGTTGACATCGATTTCTACATCCGCTTGGGTTCGTTATTCTTTTTTTTTCTGATCCCATGATGAACTCTCATTAACCGTCATCTTTGCTTCCGCGACGCCACGGAGAGCGCGCCTTTGACTTGTCGACCTCACTTGTAATTCTTGCTCATCGTGACGCAGACTTTATCTCGGTGTCTATCCATTTCCTTTTTTTTCCCTCCACTTCGTTTAAACAAGGCTTGCGCGTCGGCGTGTTGTGGTCTAATAAATCTAAGCTAGCATGCTATCTGACGAAAGTCTCGAAAACATTTCCTAATATAAAGAAAAAATAAAAATACAGAAATATATTTTTACATAATAAACCCTCAAGGCAAGACGCTGCCATGCACAAACAATGCAAGAAGAGTGGTGGTCGGTCAGTTTCGTTAACACCAAGCCACCCTTTTCATTTAAAATCCTACTCTGTTGAGAGTACTTCAACAGGCCGAGACAAACATGTGCACACAAGCACAAAGTACATTGCACATATACACGCGCGTGCTGGCATACACGTCCAAACATACACGTTATTACGTGCATAAACTTCCTGGCAATATCTGAAGCACTTTTACCGCCACACAACGGGAATGCACGTAACATGATTTCAGCACCAGAAAATAAATGCAGGTTGCACGGTGGGAGGCAACTTCAATTTTTAAATGAAAATGGCGGATGGCCCAGTGTGCGGGACCTGCGTGACTCTCCTCATTGGTCACGGCTCATGCCAGCCCCCCACGTGCCATTTATTTCACTTGCTGACCTGCACCTGCACATCTCCCCTGCCCTCGCCCCCGCCTCCGCCCCTGCCTCGTCATTCAGCCTTTCACCTTCTAATCAATCTTGCAAAAGACATTGCATGATCGCCGGAACGCGCCTAAGGTCGTAGGCACCCCCCGATCCTCCACCATTCCCGGCGTCCTCTCTTTGATGTACAAATCATCGGCGTCACGGCTCTTCTCTCTCAGTCTCCCCGATTTGGTAGATAAGGCAGGTAAACTTTTCGTGGCACCGTGGAGGGCGTCGTGCAAGTGATGACGCGGCCTCAGGTGCGACGCCGAGGGCCCTGTATCGGCTCTCAATCAGACCTTCGGCGAGAGGGGCGCGGGCACAAGGCAAGACAGGCTCCACAAATCGAGAAAGGATGTTTGTAATGCAGCGAGCGGGTGGGGGGGGGGTACCAATCGGGACATCAAGGCCAAATTGCCGAGGATAAGTGTATCAAGGTCCTCGGGCTTCGTCCTCACACGCGCAACGAGGCACTTATGGAGTGGCGGTTGTGGTGGCGAGAAGGTTTACGAGCAGCACCTCACATTTTAGTCCAGGCCGGAGAAATGTCAAATGAGGCGGCCGCGGAGCCACAAAGGCTTCTGAATACAACAAACTGACATTTGGGAGTCTAGCGTCCGCAAAAATATAAGGACGGCGGGCGGGATGCTATCGCAACACAGGCGAGCCGCATTCCCGGGGGAGCCCGACCTGCCAGAATTCCCGTATTTCTGGATTCGACCGACATGGCATAGGTCGATCGAGTGAACATTGGTGGGCCTCTTGGCAGCACTCGGGCCTGCCTCCGACGTCAACGTCACAAATCCCTCATTCCAGGCGCGTCCTACCCGATGATGCAGCCATTATGTTAAATGAGTAATCAATATGCTTACTCACAGCCCGGGCCTCGTCCAAGGGAGAAATCAGCAGTTAGTAAATACAAGAATTTTCTCGTGACAATCCTTTTTTTTTTATCGCTGATGATATGAGACGTGCATAATATGGCAAAATCTAGTAAACGCTCGTGCAAATACACTGACGGCAACTTGTCGCGTCCCTCCGCGAAAGAAAATATGGCCAGTGACAAGTTGACATCTAAAGTCCCTTACAAAATCCTCGTCATCCCAAATGAAAAGCCCATAATTACGAGAAAAAAATCCCGTCCCGTAGTCCCCGCCTGTTTGACGTTCACGGTGTTAAATCCGAAAAAATGGTCGCCAGCCTCGACCGTCCCACATTTATCTCAATCAGTGTGTGTTTTGACACTTGCGGAACAACTGGAAAATTTACGGGTTAAATTCCTCCTTCCTCCCAACTATACCGAGTCGGCCCCAGACTCTCTGGCGTCGCTGACCAAACTCACCGGCCGACCTAAGCTC
>NC_061839.1:10708387-10733387 GCF_019202785.1 Penaeus chinensis
ATGACTGGAAAGCAGAGGGCAACGCTTCCAGGGGAAACAAAGGACGAAGTGGCTTGTCAGCGGCTGAGACGCGGCTGGCCGGGCAGGTGGACGACGGTCGGAGAGCAAGAACCTCGTCTCCTTTATCTCTCGTCATCGTGGGAGGATGTACCTTATACACAATGGCCTGCCACGCCCCTCCAAGGTCATCACCTCCCTGAACCACGCCCACCTATACCGTAGGCCCATCGCTGACACAAAGCGCAAGGGGAGGAGGCGCCGCTAGCGAGATAGAGATCTCTTAAGAAATAATGTTTCTCCAGCCAAAAAAGTTTTTCCTTTCACGTAGCCTTGTCCCAAGTCCACGTGGGCTTCCGTAATTGCACTAATTTCGGAAGAATAAATAACCAAACAATTCTTACAACGCAAGGCACACAAGCGAGGACGGGAACGTGACCGACAAGCAAGTCTACGCGAGGAGAAGAAAAACAACTCAAAAAACTCTTCGACGCTCTGATCCACGAATCTTTCCCTAGTTTTTAACATTAGTTGCTCGGTCTGGTTACGTTTTACGGGACGAGTGAATAACGGGACCCAACCCCGTCTTGTTTCGCTGCCGGTCTATAAATCGGTACGAGCGCGGTCGGGGAATTTGTGTGGCGTTCGAGGTGCGTTTTGTAAAGTCGCTCCCGGATCATCCTTGAAACTTGCTATGCAGGGGGAAGGGGGGAAGGGGAAGGGGAAGGGGAAGGGGAAGGGGAAGGGGAAGGGGAAGGAGGGAGGGGGAAGAGTAACGGGTGGACAAGAAAAGGAGGCAGAAGGAGAAGGAGGGACAAGAGAATAATAATAATAATAATAATAATAATAATAATAATAATTGATGATAATATTTTAAGAATAAAAAAAAGAAAGAAAAAAGAAAGAAAAGATAAACCCCAAGTGCCACCAATTACGGGAAGACAAGTTCAGAGCACTTGGCCACTGTCTCGAAAGCAGCGCTTCTCGACACTGAACTCTTTCGCGGTTCTTCAACTCTTGTCCACGGGGCAGGGCGCCACGGCAGTCTAACGAGATCTGATCGTTCCCACAGCCGTGGCGCTTCCGGAGGGAGTCGACTGTACTAGAACATCCGCCCAGACGAGCAAAGGAGGGGAAGAGGGAATGAATATTACAGAGACGCTCTTTTTTTTCGTAACTAAAGGCCGTAAAAGTATCAAGAGAAAAGAAAAGCCAGAATGAGACCAGACGGAATATGAAAGAAGGCAAAGGCTGCTCCTCCCCGCCTTCTGCTATCGGGAGCATTGGCCCCGTATCTCAATACAGGCAGGCCGAGTTAGAATTCACAGCTACTTTAATACATTAATAATACTAGTTGTCACTGCAGTCACGTGAAGCCAAGTCGGCAACAGAAGCTTCTTAGCAGATGCCAGCAATCTTCAGCCTAACGTAATCGCCGTCATTTTTTCTTTTCTTCATATTATGAAATAAAAGACTTAACTTTCCGTCTTATGCTTGATCTCTGTTTACTAGCGGCACGGTGAACGAAGATTCGATTCGACCAACAGAGAGAAATACGAGATTTTAAAGAAGTCTTTCGTGTTCCCGAGAGGTCTCCATTAGGCATGTGTCCCTGCAACCCAACTCACAGACCAGGATATGACGTTAAGATAAGTGGAAATACCTAAGCAATTCATACAAGTTAGCCAAAACTTAGAATATCAAAACACACATTTCATATATCAGTCATAGTCAAAAAGCAAAATCCCAAGTTACGAAAATAACCCATATGGAGGGAAACACTGTCAATGTAATGTGAAAGCGGAGCGAGCGAAGCGATATGGGCGAGTGTATGTGGTAGGTATTGTCCACATGATTGACGGGCGATTCCCCTGCTGGGTCGTGACCTCAGTTGCTTCTACCAGCGCCAGTGCCACCGCCGCCCCCGTCACCACTATCACCACGGGACTGCGCTGGAGCTATCCCCTTCAAGCCCCTCTCATTCACCCGAGATCCGGGTATTACCTACAGCAGAAACTTGAGAGAAGAATCTGGCCATTCTTGCCAACGCTCTCGTGTGACTGACTTCATTCACACAACTTTTCCACAGAGAATGTTCCAAAACGTGGATCATTGAGGTCACAAAGGCTGGAAGAGAGGTTTCCGCCGAGAAGAGAGCGAGAGGAGCAGGTGAGGAGGGCGTGGAGGAGGTGGTGAGAGGGACAGGAAGAGAGGGTGGTGTGTGTGTTGGAGGGCCGCTACCCCCGCCAAGGTAAGGAGAGTGGGAGGGGGTAGTAGCAGGAGGGGGTAGGTGGAGGAGGAGGAGGAGGAGGAGGAGGAGGAGGAGGAGGAGGAGGAGGAGGAGAAGGAGGAGGAGAACGGTAGAAGGACCCTCAAACCTTAGTTTCCTCTACAACTTTGCTCGGGGACATGTCCTTAGCTGCGTGTCAAGGTTTTTATCCTCAGCCGCAACCCCCTGGCTTGTCACCGCCGACATCCTCATCTCCCCTTTCCTAGACCCACGCGGCGCTCCCTAAAGCACTGACAACACTATCTTATCACGCCTAAGCACCATCTATCACCATCCTCTTCAGTGGCATGGTCCCTGGTCTGCCATAACTACACGTCCCACACCTGGTACGCAGGACAGGGACAGTCAGATCATGTGGCGTCATGGAAGGCAATACCGCGAAAGCTGGACGGGCGAGGGGCGGGAGAGTGAGAGGATGGGGGGGGGGGGGGGGAGGTAGTGCATTATGGAATAGAGGAAATGTGAAGGGAGTGCAGGGAACAACTGGCTGAATATATCGAATGGTGGCTGGCAGAGGCATTTTGGACAGAGTAAGAGTAACTAGATTTCCACTGGACAACACAGAGCAGAGGGCCCCGAGTTAATGGAATTAACTAAAAAAAACAAATGGTAGGCTCAACTCCCAGCAGCATGAACGAAAATGAAAACGCTAAAAAGCACGAGCCCGGAAAACTGTGACGTTAACCCAGAATATTTCTAACACCTGAGTTCCCGAGTTCCAAGTGGCAGGACCCCGAGAAGGCCGGCCGGGTCGACCCCAGCGAGCGCCGCGGCATCAGAGGGAATTATCATAAAGCTTCCAAGAACGGAAGGGATCGCACACGATAACACACGCGGCTCCTAAACGTGCCCGCAACATAAAGGCTGATCAAAACGTCGCTCCGGCAAACATTACTCCCACATCAAGACGGGATGGAGTGGAAGAAAGGAGGGAGTAGATGGAGGAGGCGAAAAAGCGAGTACCTGAGGCGGATGGATGGGTGGATGGATGGATGAGTGGATGGAAGGGCAGAGAGGGGGAGTGAGTGGGTGAGGGGAAGCCGGCGACAGCTTGAGCTTGATGAGGTGGGAGAAGTGGGAACACGCGGGCTCTGCTTTAAAAAGGAGAAAAGGAGAGACGCAGAAAGAAAGAGAAAAAGTCTGCATTACCGAGGAGAACAAAGTGTGTCCTAGCTCGTTATGCTGATGAGCAACCTGTCGTGTCCCGACCACAAAATCTAATCCAGCCGGGTAATTAAGAATGACACGGTTCCAATGTTTGGCCTCCCGGCTCGCATCGGCCCAAAAGCTTCCGCCACACCCAGCCCTCCCCTGCCACTACCCCTGCCCGAATGCCACTTTCCAATTGTACCTCCAGTATCCCGGCAGAAATTACCAATCATACCGTCGGCCTGCCTGACCTGCCTGCATGACTAAGGCTCCGCGTCATCGAATATTCCCCGCGTGTCTCCGCCGATGCCGACTCCTCCTCGTCGACACCCGAGACGCATCGCGAGAACTTGCGGCCTCTCTTCCTCTTCTCGCCTCTCGTCTCCTCCCTCCTTTCTCACCCCTCTCATCCCCCTCCTTCCCTTCGTAGACCTAGCTCAGCGCCCCCTGCCTTTAAACGTGGTCTAATTAATGGACAATGTCAATCATGGAACAATATTAGGGGATCCGTAGCCACTAATCTTCCGCTGTCATACCGTTCATCTATTTAAGTGTATTCGCACGATCACCATCAGTCATCCAGGATTATAATTTGATGCTCACGTTTAGCGAAGGAGATGGACGAGAGGCGAAGGAATGATGTGCAGGAGAAAAAAAAATTCATGTAATTACTACATGTAATGCGAGTGGACATGTGCGTATCCAACTAAGTATACTTGTGTGTTAGATTTGAGAAGAGATACTGAATAGATATATATATAGATAGATAGAGAATGAGAAAGGGAAAGAAAAAGAGAAAGAAGGAGAAAGAAAAAGAGAAAGAAAAAGAAGAAAGAAAAAAAGAAATAGACAAAAAGAGAAAGAGAAAGATAGGAGAGAGATAAGAGAGAGAAAGAAAGATAGGAGAGAGATAAGAGAGAGAAAGAAAGATAGGAGAGAGATAAGAGAGAGAAAGAAAGATAGGAGAGAGATAAGAGAGAGAAAGAAAGATAGGAGAGACAGATAAGAGAGAGAAAGAGAATGGAGCGTGGCGCACGTTAATAATCTACGGAAGACACAGTGCAAAATTAGAATACGTCGCCGCTTATCATTCCAATTCAAGATGTAGGTTGCCAGCTCGGAAATTTTCACATCAGGTGTGCGTCGTTAAAAAAGTATTGCGTTCTAGGGAGGGCGCATACACTAACTCTTCAAGGGAATGCGTTTATCAGGCTGAGGCCATTGCATGCAGTTCAATAAATTCTCCGTGATCAATATGTGCAAGTAAGCAGACAGGTGTCACTACAGATGCAGAGTAGCTAAACACGTAGATGTGCATGTAAAAAATGACCGAGAAACAAGATGTAAGCGTGGTTAGAGACAGGGAGGTGTACAGGTACTGAAGGCCTTGGATGTGGGCGAGTGTAACGACAGGAGGTAAGAGCCCTCAGAGCAGTGAGTGCCACAAGAGCCTGGCACTGTCACTCCAGGCCCAAGCCCTCCTCCTCCACCTCTCCACTCCAGCTCCTCTCTTCCTCCACAATCTTCCCCCTGCTTCCCCTCGCCTACTTGTCGATTTTGCGGTCTACCCATCTACCTCTCTCCCTCGCAGGGCGAGCCCTTTCTTGCGTTTGTCTGCGCGTTTCGGCCGATCTCCCAATCTTGCATTTAATACCCCGTTCAATCTCCTGGCCCTTACTCGTTACTCGAACAACAATTAGTTAACCCAATATGGACAATTCGCGATCGAAGAAAACTCCTATCTAATCAATCTAAAAAAGGCACGTGGGAAACTAAAGAATCCAGCAGATTACGGAAAAGAAGCAAGCGCCGAGGAGGGAAGGAGGGAGGGAGAGAGGAAGAGAATGAGAGAGAGAGAGAGAGAGAGAGAGAGAGAGAGAGAGAGAGAGAGAGAGAGAGAGAGAGAGAGAGAGAGAGAGAGAGAGAGAGAGAGAGAAAAGGGGACACACTCCCTCCACAAACAGTTACCGTCCACAATCACTGACGTCACTCTCTCGCACTCACACGTCACAAGGAACGTGCCGGTCCACGGACTCGGTGATGCAGTGGTCGCATGGTGGACACCTGGTAATATTGGTGGGGGAGCGAAGGAAAAATATCCTTCCACGTTATCAGGCCAAAGATAAAGAGAAGGAAGATGGAGTTCTTGTGCTTCAGAAGATGGGGGGAAAAAATTATGCATATATTCGACAGAATCATTTCCTTCTGGGAAATAACTCGATCTGTGTGTAACTGTTTCGGCTTTTCTTGAATTATCTCGTTAAAAATGCTCGTGCTGCAAATAAAGTCTTAGCTCCTTTGCTTCTGTTTTAGCAAAATCTCCAAGCACATTCATCAATCCATCTGCTGACAAGACACAACAGGACCAGATAAACGGGGAATCCTCTCAAAACACACACATCCTCTGAAGACAAACTGCGGATCTTCCTCATTCTAAATAATTGAGGGATTAAGTGAACATCAATACCTTTTAAGCCGAGATCAATATCTAATTAAGTGCAGCCAACACGAAAAGAAGCCAAGCGGAGGCTGAGGCAAGAAAGAACGAAGAAGGGGGATGAGGAAGAGGAGGAGGATGGAGATGAGGAGGAGGCACGTGGGGGGGGAGGGGGTCAGCTGGGGGTATCGCCGTGGTTTCTCCGAGAGCCTCGAGAGAGACGGATGCCTTGCACAACGCACTGTACGGGATGGACCCCATAGGCACCACGTCTCACACTTATTGTTACGCTGCTATCGGCTCGTACGTGGATGAGGGGGGGGGGGGGGGGTTGGAGCGAATAATGAATGTGAAATGGGATGGAGACAATTAATGCAAATAAATGGCAACAAAAAGTAGCCCATAAACTTGCATTACACACACACACACACACACACACACACACACACACACACACACACACACACACACACACACACACACACACACACACACACACACACACACACATACATACACATACACTATAGATGTGATTGTGTGCGCGCGGAGAGGTGAGTGTTTGTTTATATATACATTAATTCATATGCGCACCACCTTATATAAAGCAGGTCTGAGAGCACAACGTGAGGAGTCGGGCGAGGGGAAGGTGGGCGAGGGGAAGGTGGGTGGCGGGTGGAGAGGGGAAGGTGTGAAGTGGCTTCCAAGGTAAAGGGCGATACTGCTTCAAGAAGGGGCCCAAGAGCCAATATGACCTTACCCACTTCTCCCTGGACGCCCCATCACCTTCAGCCCTGCCTCAGAGCGCCCTTCTCCCTCCCTAATGCACTTTCCTGGGCCTCGTCCTGTGCCTTCTCCTCCTCCTTCCACCCTGCTGCACCCAACCTACCTGCCTGCCTACCGCGTCTACTTGAAGGGCTCCCATGAGTTAATAATGTGGCAGGCTCGCCTATGCTCATCATTAACCGGCATCCTGGTAACGCAAACTTAAACAACCCCGGCTCGCTTTGCTGCCCAGGCTCACCTGATGCCTTACAATACTATGTCACAAACTACTTTCATTTGCCAATCGATTCATATTCAGTCGTCTTCCTGCCCGCCTACTTTCTACAATTTTCTCCCGCGACACCTGACCACCGCTGCTATACATAACGCATAACCGAAGCAAGAAGCTTTCTCCCTTGCGCCTCCCGTCCAGGATGCCACAATGACATTCCAAAGTTGTAGCCCCTTGGCAGTCTCAATACAGGCGGTCCCCTTACCTCCCCCACCCCCGCCGCCCCGCCCCGCTTCCCGGACCCTTGGTGACTCAAGTAAGCGCCCGGGCGCCGCCACCTCACTCAACACTGAGAGGCATCCTCGTCGCCACCGTACTCCTCGGGCTCCTTCACTCCCTGTCCGTTATACTTACTCCCTGCCCTCTATACCCTGCACGCACGCACCCCACACACGCAACAACACACACATTTGTTAAAAGACTTGGCCATTATCTTGTCATATCTCGACGTCACTTAGCTCTAAAAAAAAGTTACAAAGAAACTGAATATCCGAAACAATAACACCATATCAACTACAGGGATCTGTAGCGAGCGGGGTGCGAAGGCGTGTCTAGGTGCTATAACGGCCCTAAGTGTCCATCAACGTATAAATAATGTATAGCTAAGGAACGGTGGCACTTGCCCCATACAGCAACTTGCATAACGCCATCTGTTTACTGAAAACAAAGGCCGTTACGTCAACCCAATTTCTTTGTACACCCAACCTACGCAAATAGAAAGAACGAACTTGATGGGGCTCTAATTACCTGGTCACACAACCACGTTCGCCTGGGTAAAAACGACGCATTCCCATCCCGCAAGCGACCGAGCGACCGCTCAAACCAAGCCATTCCTGTCCCTTAACAAAAATAACACCACGACTCCCTACTTTATCAATATCCACCGAAAAATCCTAACATCGACCGTTTCAGTAATGGCATTGCGAAGGCCAAATGGAAAGCCGTGGGTCAGCCGTGGCTACGACGGGGACGGCAGCGGATACGGGACGTTCCGCCTTCTTGCTTCCTTTGTCTCTCCTGCTGCCCCTCCACCTCGGACCTTGCTTCCGCCACTCACACCACCTTCCCCTGGACTCCAATCTCACACCTAAGCCTCTCTCCTCTATCCGCTATCAACTCTTCACCGCCCGCTTCTCGCAACCCGTCTTCGGCATTCTCTCCATCAAACACTAAACGCCCAAACATACCGACACACACACACGCACACCTACTTAAAATGCCCAAGGACTCATACAAGACATGACAGCTTCTACTAAATCCCGCTGTTTGCCGATAATCCATGGCAGCCGTCGACTCTCAGGTTCCCGTATGCAAAACCAAGGGCGTGGGTGTACGGGCGTGGGCGATGTCCAATGGGTGTTGGGACCTGATATCCACCCGACCATGTCCTCGCTAAGTCCCCTCTCTTTATCTGCCGCACGGATCACCCTCGCTTCCCTCCCTCTCGCTTCCCCTCCACTTGATACAAGGCCCCGGGGAGGGGGCAAAGAAGGAAACATGGAAGAAAGGTAACGGATACAGGAATTTATATGGGAGTGGGAGGGAGAATGGAAGAGTGACAATGAGTGAGAGAAGGGAGGGATAGATAGACAGTGGAGGGAGAGAAGGGGGGGGAGAGGGAGGGGGAGGGAGGGAGGTAGAGAGAGAGAGGGGGGGAGGGAAGGAAGGAAGGAAGGAAGGAAGGAAGAGAGGAGGGGGAGGGAGGGAGAGAGAGAGAGAGAGAGAGAGGAGGTAGGGGGAGAGAGAGAGAGAGAGAGAGAGAGAGAGAGAGAGAGAGAGAGAGAGAGAGAGAGAGAGAGAGAGGAGGGGGAGGGGGAGGGAGGGAGAGAGAGAGAGAGAGAGAGAGAGAGAGAGAGAGAGAGAGAGAGAGAGAGAGAGAGAGAAGAGAGGAGGGGGAGGGAGAGAGATGAGAGAGAGAGAGAGAGAGAGAGAGAGAGAGAGAGGAGAGAGAAGAGAGATGAGAGAGAGAGAGGAGGGGGAGGGGAGAGAGAGAGAGGAGGGGGGAGGGGAGAGAGAGAGAGGGGAGGAGGAGGGTGGAGAGAGAGAGAGAGGGGGGGAGGGGGGAGAGAGAGAGAGGAGGGGGGGAGGGGGAGAGAGAGAGAGGAGGGGGAGGGGGAGAGAGAGAGAGAGAGGAGGGGGGAGGGGGAGAGAGAGAGAGGAGGGGGGAGGGAGGGAGAGAGAGAGAGAGAGAGAGGGAGGGAGGGGGAGAGGAGAGAGAGAGAGGAGGGGGGAGGGAGGGAGAGAGAGAGAGAGAGAGAGAGAGGAGGGGGAGGGAGAGAGAGAGAGAGAGGAGAGAGAGAGAGGAGAGAGAGAGAGAGAGAGAGAGAGAGGAGAGAGAGAGAGAGGAGAGAGAGAGAGAGAGGAGGGGGAGGGAGAGAGAGAGAGAGAGAGAGAGAGAGAGAGGAGAGAGAGAGAGAGAGAGAGAGAGAGAGAGGAGGGGGAGGGAGGAGAGAGAGAGAGAGAGAGAGGAGGGGGAGGGAGAGAGAGAGAGAGGGGGGGAGGGGGAGAGAGAGAGAGAGAGGAGGGGGGAGGGGGAGAGAGAGAGAGAGAGAGAGAGAGAGAGAGAGAGAGAGAGAGAGAGAGAGAGAGAGAGGAGAGAGAGAGAGAGAGGGGGAGGGAGAGAGAGAGAGAGAGAGAGAGGAGGGGGAGGGAGAGAGAGAGAGGAGGGGGGAGGGGGAGAGAGAGAGAGAGAGGAGGGGGGAGGGGGAGAGAGAGAGAGAGATAGAGAGAGAGAAGGGGGGGGGGAGGGAGGGAAGGGGGGAGGGAAGGAGGGAGGGAGGGAGGGAAGGAGGGAGGGAGGGAGGGAGGGAGGGAGGGAGGGAGGGAGGGAGGGAGGGAGGGAGGGAGGGAGGGAGGGAGAGAGAGAGAGAGAGAGAGGAAGAAGAGGAAGGAGGAGGAGAAAGAGGAGGAGGAGGAGAAAGAGGAGGAGGAGAAGGAGGAGGAGAAAGAGGAGGAGAAAGGAGGAGAAAGAGGAGGAGAAAGGAGGAGAAAGAGGAGAAAGGAGGAGAAAGAGGAGAAAGGAGGAGGAGAAAGAGGAGAAAGAGGAGAAAGAGGAGAAAGAGGAGAAAGAGGAGAAAGAGGAGGAGGAGAAAGAGGAGGAAGAGGAGGAGGAGGAGGAAGAGGAGGAGGAGAAGAAGAAGAGTGAGCGACAACGAAGCAGGAACGGTTCGCCGTGCCGGCCTCCCGCCTTGCTCAAACAAGGAAACAACCAAAGGCACGGCCTAGCTTCTAACCGAGGATGCTCAGCACCACCGCCACGTCGTCTCCGGGCCACCTACCTCCCTCCGTTTCGTGAAAGTTGGCGACACTTTTTATGGCTTATGTTCTACTGCTTTAATTGTCTTGATCGGGCCACGACACCGCTGTCCGTGAGCGCCCCCCGCGAGTGCCGACATGCACTCGCAATAATGTCCTGATTTATCTTCACAAACAAAACATAACCCCGCATTACGCACGGTATAATAATTTAGGGTCATAGACGTTCGTCGAATTCCGGGGTCTTCGCTTTGCCCTCCGCCGATTTACCCGTCGAACGCAAACAAAAACTGTGGACCAGACACGTTGCTGATTGTGACGACTCCACTGCCAGGCAGTATTAGACGGCCAACAAATGCATGCAAGCTAAGACTTTCGTTGTAAACAGAGTTGATTTGTTGTTGGCCGCTTTGAACACGCGAACGTATCATATCGACATGCAGCGCCGTCACAGGGTAGCAGTGACATCACGCCCGGAGCCCAGCCACACGCACGGAAGCCTTGCCGACATGCCAAGCACACCTTGATACGAAGACATGTTACGTGTCACTTTTTTTTTTTTTTTTTTTTTTTTTGTCAACTCTGGGGAAACAAGCCAAAATGACGGCAGGCTGCAAAACTCACACAATGGGAATTTAATACGCCGGTGGTCAGCTACTACTTGAGGGAACAATACTGCCGTGATTACAAGGCACGGCATACTAGGTCACTGCTAAAGTCACTGGGACATTCCTGAGTCACACCTCGCATAACAAGCCGGAACATTTATCCTCGCCTCCTTGCAAAAAACGGCGCACGCCACTTTTGCAAGATACCGCCACGCGAAAAGTCGATTTACAGAAAAGGCGGTGATGAAACGGTATTTCGGCCAGACGCTTCTTGTCGCTATAAAACGACTACACTTTATTAGACGAGAGAGACAGACGAGAGAGACAGACGAGAGAGAGACGAGAGAGACAGACGAGAGAGACAGACGAGAGAGACAGACGAGAGAGACAGACGAGAGAGACAGACGAGAGAGACAGACTCACTCTCTCGCTCACACGCACACGCACACGCGCACACAAAGCATACTCGCACAGTACCCTTCCTTCACGAATTACCCGAGACAAGCACAGGGTATCGACTGTATCAGGATTTAGCCTCCGTTTACGAATAAACGTCGGTAAACAAGGCCTCGCTCTTTCCCCTTGCAACAGACATCGCGGCAAGACCTTGGCTTCCACACGAACTAATTACAAAGCTTCGGAGTCCTTCCTTGGGTTACGTCTTCGGAGTCTTTGCAATTCCCAGTTTCGCAAAATAACGTTAGCGGAAGAAAATGTGCCAGTGCTAACCAGGGGAGGAAATCCGGGGGGAAATCTGTGAGAATGACTCATGATTAGTTAGACGGTAATGAAGCATGAGAGGACTCAAACACCTTGACAGTGAGGCTGTAGACAACACGGCGCCTAGATCACCCCTTCCCCTCAACCACGCGAGGCGCTGGGGGGACGAGCAGACGGCAAGGAAAGCCAACTTGCACACAACACACTGATATGCGGACGCCGCTGCATAAACCACGCGATGTAGCATACTGGCGCTGTGTGAATGTACACTCCTCGGTTCAAATAACTCAATCTCGACCAAAGGCACAACGCCGTTGCCCCAGGACAAGTCCCTCTTCACGCACTTGTTAGGTCACAGTTGTGGATACAACTCAATAGTTTTATGATGTTTACTCGCAGACCTTTTCACCCGCATAAAGCGAGTCATAATAATATAAGACGAGCGGAGGGGGTTCGGCGCGACGGGCAAAACCTCCAGCACCATGTGGTCATGACCCTATTCGTTTGGTCGAGACAGAGTCATGATTTTCATTAACAGGAGCATGGAGTCAGGTGGTACAACCTTCAGTTTGGGATACTAGAGCATATTCAACTTACCCTCCCGACTAATCCCCCGCCCCGTACCCTCCCCGCTCGCCTGCCTTAGATGTCGACTACGTGAGATACACCCCACCGAGGATGGCATGTGGGGAGATAAGGATGTGACGACACCCTCTGGCTCCTTGCACGCCTTACCGCTCTTCACTTGACGGCCAACCGCAGTACTACCACCACGGCCCCGCTGTCGATTGAGAAACCGTACCCACAACACGCACGAACATCATCGGAGACTACCTCCTTTTTTGGCGTCCTCCGCGTTATTTACCAATTCCACCTTCCTCCACGGCCACTGCATGTGTGGCTGCTTTCGCCCCGGAGTACGGAGGAACATCTAGCAGGGAAGGTGTTAATTATGATCAGAAATTCCTCAAGTCTCGCGTGCGCCGTGATCCCGGCGCGAGGAGCGCGGGGTCCTGGGAGTCTGGCTGGGCGGGGTCAAGTCAAGGGCCCTCTGTAGTGCCCTGAAGGACCTCCTTGTTCCCCTCACCACACCCCTTCTCCTCCCTCTCCCCTCCAGCATCTTCCTCCTCTCTTTCTCCTCCTCCGAGACTCCCCCTCCCATGCAGCGCAACACTCGAGTGTTTCATTACAATTTTCTTCGCGGCTTGTGCTAAATATAGACCAGTTTTCAAAGGCCTGGAGGAACAAGATTGTGTGGGAGCCGCGGTGCTTCGCCCCGCTCATTACCGCCCACAGCGACACCAGGACCTCCGGTGGGTTGTTAAGAGAGGTATGGCGGCCGGCACCCCGGCACTGGCACCTTGGTACACGGGGGGGATCAATACCTTGTTATGTCAACTGACCATCTCCGGGTCGTCTCAGGTTTCCCACACGCGGACTGGTCTATACGGATCATGTCTCATCCTTGGCTCCACACGTGCTGCCCGCTCCCGCGAGGGGTCAGGAGCTCATGGAGGCTTCTATAGACCCATTTGCAAAGTGGATTGGATCATCGAGGGACTAGGGAAGTGCCCTCCCGTGGATACAAAGCCCAACCACTAATGGCGCCCTCGCTGTAATCCGCGAAGGTGTCACCTGTCACACAAACAGATGGCGATGGCCTTCCGCGACACTCCCACAACATCGCGACATTGCCAGCATTAGTAGCGGCAAACGTTATTGAGTTCAGGCTACGCTTTCGCTTCCATTACTCCACCTTCACCATCGAAACAACCGCCCGAGTTCCCGAGCACTCGGAATGTCGTGACTAGACACACAAGATGACGAATCGAACTAATGAAACTCGAGAACTATTGACAGGTCAGACGTTTCGATCCATCTGGGATCCTTATTAATTAGGTTGGCCCTGGTAAGATCCAGGCAGTAGACACCCAGGTTTCGCCAGTCTCCCTGAGGGTTTTCGCTCTGGCTGTGGTCTGTCTCGCCTGAAACTACTTCTATGGCACCAATGACTCCCTGACACTAGGCATCGAGCTCTGTCAGTTTAAATGGAACTCCATCAGTCACCGTCCAGGAAACACTATTGCTCGGTTGAACTCCGCTACTCACACAAACACGACCACCACTCACTCCCTCTTGACAGGGCTGACATATCTGGAGGTAGAGAGGGTGGGGGCACGGGGATTCGAGGCCAGCACACCCCCTACCCCCCGCCGCCTGTCACTTCACGAGGAACCCACCCCACATCTTTCCTCTCTACTTACAAGGCCCTCTTACCTGGATGCATACCTCTCGGCTCAGAAATACGCAGAAGGATTATTCCAAGTACTCCCTATTACACATGCCACGTGAACTCCCTCGCCCACTCCTCTTCCCCCGGCGCCGCTCCCCATTTCAACAGCATGGCACACCGTTCGAACTCGGCCGATTAACGCAATCGAATAAACGGCCAACCAACTTTACACATAAGCTGCCGCTGTCCAGGTATTGAACGTGTTAATGATATTGAAATGTCAGATGGACACCGAATGACCCACTGTTCCTCGCTGCTTTTACGGCCGGCCTTTTAAAAGTGAGCTTGATGAAATATAATTATCTTGGGCACACGGGAACTCTGACGCTCGCCCACTTACTGCTATTCTTGCAGCCTTCCTCCTCACTTCTCTCTCTCTCTCTCTCTGTTTGTCTGTCTGTCTCTCTCTCAACTGGTTTCATAGCTATCACGTCCGATCAAAATATGTCCCTTCTCTCCCATCGTCTCATCATCCTCACCCGCTTTCATAACAAGCTCACTTCCTTTACCTCCAAGCTCGATCCTTAATCCTGCTTCCTCTCTATTCATGTTTTCTCTCTCTTTGAGGCTGTCCTTTCCGCCTCTCCGAGATCCAGCTCTCTCACCATCATCATCACCACCATCCCGTCCTTCCTACTTACTCTCACCATCTTGTTTACTTTCCTCTTCCTATCACTCACCCCCCCACCCTCTTCCTCATACACCAACTCCCACCTCGCAACATTTTTTATGGAAAACGACGCTGGAGGGTCGCTACTTATCATGCTAATTAGGTTAGGGAAGACGTGCTTCAACAAATGCTTCACATGCTGCTGCTCTCGCCGCCCGGGAATGGGGGGGGGGGGTACTCGCCCCGGGCGCCCTTCTTCCCCCCTTTCTCTCATTCTCTGCCTCTCCATTTCAATCTCCTTTTCTCTCGTTCTTCTTGTCTCTCCTTATCTTTCCCCCCTGCCTCCTTCCTTCCCTCCCGCTCCGGCTCCCACCAGGAAACAGCCTTCAGTTCGAGGGACGCATGAAGGGTTACCGGATGAAGGTTCAGGAAAGGCTTCCTTGCGCGGGAAGAAAAATGAAGGAAAAAATTGAAAAGGAAGAACGTTTATACTGGTGGCCTTGCGACAGTGGAGGGAAACGAAGAAGCGGAATGCGAGGAATACAAAAAAAAAAAAAAAACGAGATTTGCGAAAAACAATTTACAAATAAAGAAAACCATGAAGGAAAGGGGAAAAAATACGTTGTGCCTGGAGATAAAAGACAGAAAAAACGATATTGCGATAACACGCCTGAATGTCATTCAGAACAAAAATAGAAAACAAAACAAAAGATAAAAAATAAAGCGCACGCCAGTAGCATCTGCTTGAAAAGAGGAAGAAGAAGAAAAAAAAAAGGTTCCTGAGAAACCAGAGCTGTTCCTTAAAACACGGGGAATATAAGCAGCCGCGTAAACATGCCCGACGAGCAGGTCAGTGTCGAGGACGAGCAGCAGGTCGAACCCAGGACGAGGGCGAGAGGTAGCGGAGGAAAAAGACATGCAGGACGAATGCTCCCGGCGGTTGACCTTGACGAAAAGTTTAAAGTAGAGGCTCACCGCGGATCTTCATCTTTAACGGACTCGAGTCTTGTGCAAGACCCATGCCGGCATTGCAACTTTTTCACGTGTGAAAGGACGGAAATAATACCCATGAATACTGGCTCATTCACTCCCAGGCAAAAAAAAAAGAAAAAAGGGGGGGGGGAATAAAAAAAATAATAAAATAAAAAATAATAATATAAAATAAATAAATAAGGTCTAAATTGCTTCATTTCAAAATCATACGTTACGATAACCTGGCAAATAAATGTTGCTGATTGAATTTCCTAAAGCTGACTTTGTTCAAAACCCGTGGCGTGAAATTAAATAACATTGTGCTATCTACACATGAAATAAATATAAAATATGAATTTTATAAAAGTCTCCCCTATTAGGGTAATAACCACCGTTTTCCTTTGTACTGTACCGGTCCGTTCTCTGTTAGCTGCACTCTCAGGGGAGACTCATGAAAATCTACCGCACATCTTTTTACGTAGTGCGAAGTATTTGAAGTACAGAAATATGGCAGAGAGGTGTCACTTTAATGATTGCCACTCAAAATATGGTAAGCCAAGTTGCAGAACTGCAGAATAACATCTATACATCTTTATAATTTAACAGGCATAATCTTGTCATCATGTGTATATGTAATTGTAATAACCGGCATGAACCAAGGGTAAAAGAGAGAGAGAGAGAGAGGGGAGAGAGAGAGGAGAGAGAGAGAGAGGAGACGAGAGAGGGGGAGGAGAGAGGAGAGTGAGAAGGAGAGAGAGAGAGGAGAGAGAGAGGAGAGCGAGAGAGAGAGAGAAGAGAGGAGAGAGAGAGAGAAGAGAGAGAGAGAGAGAGAGAGAAAGAGAGAGAGAGAGGAGGAGAAAAGAGAGAGAGAGAAAGAGAGAGAGAGAGGAAGAGAGAGGAGAGAGAGAAGAGGAGAGAGAGAGGAAGGGAAAGAGAGAGAGAGAGAGAAAGGAGGAGGAGAGAGAGGGAGGAGAGAAAGAGGGGAGGAGAGGGAGGAGAGGAAAGGGAGAGAGAGAGAGGAAGAGAGAGAGGAGGAGGAGAGGAGAGAGAGAGAGGAGAAAGAGAGAGAGAGGAGTGAGAGAGAGTGGGGAGAGGAGAGGAGGGGAGAGAGAGAGGGAGAGGAGAGAAGAGAGAGGAGAGGAGAGAAAGGAGGGAGAGAGAGGAGAGAGAAGGGGAGAGAGGAGGAGAGAGAAGGGAGGAGAGGAGAGGGGGAGGGGAGGAGAGAGGAGATGAGAGGAGAGTGAGGGAGGAGAAGAAGTGAGAGGAGAGAGAAGGAGGGAGAGTGAGAGGAGAGGAGGAGAGGAGAAAAAGAGAGAGGGAGAGATGGAGAGGAAGAGGAGGAGGGGAGAAGGAGAGGGGAGGGAGAGGGAGGGAGAGAGGGGAGAGAGAGAAAGAGAGAAGAGAGAGAAAGAGAAGAAGAGAGAGGCAGAGGAAAGAGAGTGAGGAGAGAGTGAGAAAAGAGAGAGAGAGAGAGGAGAGAGAGAGAGAGAGGAGGGAGAGGGGGAAGAGAGAGGGGGGGAGGGGAGGAGAGGGGAAAGGAGAGGAGAGAGGGGAGGAAAGAGAGGAGAGAAGAGAGGAAGGGAGAAAGAGAGAGGGGAGGAGGGGAAAGAGGAGAGAGGGGAAAAGGGAAAAAGGGGGAAAGAAGAGGAAGGGGTTTGAGGGGGTGAGGGGGGGGGGTGAGGACAGAGTGAGAGCAAGTGGGGGAGGGGAGGGAAGGGAGGGGGGAGGGAGAGGGGAGTGGGGAAAAAGGGGAGGAAAGAGGGGGGGAATCGGGAAGAAGGGAAGTGTTGGGGAGGGGGCGAGAGGGGGAGGGCTGCAGGGGCTGAGAGGGAGGATGCGGGGGCGCGGGGCGGAGGGGAGAGGGCGCGCCAAAGGGGGGGATGGGGCGAGGGACGAGGGGGAGGGCCCCCCATGCGGGGCGCCCCCCGCGCGAGGAAAACGGGGTGAGCCAGGGGCGCGGCCCCCAGAGGGGGGGAGTGACTCCCCCCCGACGAACAACGGGGGCGGCGCGCGGTTCCGGCCTGGAGTCCCCACGGCGTCCCCCCACCCCCCCCTTACTCCCTCCCTCCCCCCACTCCCCCCTTCCCCCCCTATTCCTCTCTCTCCCCCCCCCTCCTTTTCTCCCTCTCTCTCTTCTCCCCCCCCCCCCTTTATCTCCCTCTCTCTCTCTCCCCCCTCCTTTATCTCCCTCTCTCTCTCTCCCCCTCCTTTATCTCCCTCTCTCTCTCTCCCCCCTCCTTTATCTCCCTCTCTCTCTCTCCCCCTCCTTTATCTCCCTCTCTCTCTCTCCCCCCTCCTTTATCTCCCTCTCTCTCTCTCCCCCTCCTTTATCTCCCTCTCTCTCTCTCCCCCCTCCTTTATCTCCCTCTCTCTCTCTCCCCCCTCCTTTATCTCCCTCTCTCTCTCTCCCCCCTCCTCTCTCTCCCTCTCTCTCTCTCCCCCCTCCTTTATCTCCCTCTCTCTCTCTCCCCCCTCCTTTATCTCCCTATCTCTCTCTCCCCCCTCCTTTATCTCCTATCTCTCTCTCCCCCCTCCTTTATCTCCCTCTCTCTCTCTCCCCCTCCTTTATCTCCTCTCTCTCTCTCTCCCCCCTCCTTTATCTCCCTCTCTCTCTCTCTCCCCCTCCTTTATCTCCCTCTCTCTCTCTCTCCCCCTCCTTTATCTCCCTCTCTCTCTCTCTCCCCTCCTTTATCTCCTCTCTCTCTCTCTCCCCTCCTTTATCTCCCTCTCTCTCTCTCCCCCTCCTTTATCTCCCTCTCTCTCTCTCCCCCCTCCTTTATCTCCCTCTCTCTCTCTCCCCCTCCTTTATCTCCCTCTCTCTCTCTCCCCCTCCTTTATCTCCCTCTCTCTCTCTCCCCCTCCTTTATCTCCCTCTCTCTCTCTCCCCCCTCCTTTATCTCCCTCTCTCTCTCTCCCCCCTCCTTTATCTCCCTCTCTCTCTCTCCCCCCTCCTTTATCTCCCTCTCTCTCTCTCCCCCCTCCTTTATCTCCCTCTCTCTCTCTCCCCCCTCCTTTATCTCCCTCTCTCTCTCTCCCCCCTCCTTTATCTCCCTCTCTCTCTCTCCCCCCTCCTTTATCTCCCTCTCTCTCTCTCCCCCCTCCTTTATCTCCCTCTCTCTCTCTCTCCCCCCTCCTTTATCTCCCTCTCTCTCTCTCCCCCCTCCTTTATCTCCCTCTCTCTCTCTCCCCCCTCCTTTATCTCCCTCTCTCTCTCTCCCCCCTCCTTTATCTCCCTCTCTCTCTCTCCCCCCTCCTTTATCTCCCTCTCTCTCTCTCCCCCCTCCTTTATCTCCCTCTCTCTCTCTCCCCCCTCCTTTATCTCCCTCTCTCTCTCTCCCCCCTCCTTTATCTCCCTCTCTCTCTCTCCCCCCTCCTTTATCTCCCTCTCTCTCTCTCCCCCCCTCCTTTATCTCCCTCTCTCTCTCTCCCCCCTCCTTTATCTCCCTCTCTCTCTCTCCCCCCTCCTTTATCTCCCTCTCTCTCTCTCCCCCCTCCTTTATCTCCCTCTCTCTCTCTCCCCCCTCCTTTATCTCCCTCTCTCTCTCTCCCCCCTCCTTTATCTCCCTCTCTCTCTCTCCCCCCTCCTTTATCTCCCTCTCTCTCTCTCCCCCCTCCTTTCTCTCCCTCTCTCTCTCTCCCCCCTCCTTTATCTCCCTCTCTCTCTCTCCCCCCTCCTTTATCTCCCTCTCTCTCTCTCTCCCCCCTCCTTTCTCCCCCTCTCTCTCTCTCTCCCCCCTCCTTTATCTCTCTCTCTCTCCCCTCTCCTTTATCTCCCTCTCTCTCTCTACCCTCCTTTCTCTCTCTCAACTGTATGAATTCTTGTCGCTCTTCCACTCCCCCCTCCCCTCTCCCCTCTCCTCCTTTCTCTACCTAGAGAGAGAGAGAGTTTTTTAGAGAGCAGAGGAGGAGCAGAGGAGAGCAGAGGAGAGCAGAGGAGAGCAGAGGAGAGCAGAGGAGAGCAGAGGAGAGGAGAGCAGAGGAGAGGAGAGCAGAAGAGAGCAGAGGAGAGGAGAGCAGAGGAGAGGAGAGCAGAGGAGAGCAGAGGAGAGGAGAGCAGAGGAGAGCAGAGGAGAGGAGAGCAGAGGAGAGGAGAGCAGAGGAGAGGAGAGCAGAGGAGAGCAGAGGAGAGCAGAGGAGAGCAGAGGAGAGGAGAGGAGAGGAGAGCAGAGGAGAGGAGAGGAGAGCAGAGGAGAGCAGAGGAGAGCAGAGGAGAGGAGAGCAGAGGAGAGGAGAGCAGAGGAGAGGAGAGCAGAGGAGAGGAGAGCAGAGGAGAGGAGAGCAGAGGAGAGGAGAGCAGAGGAGAGGAGAGCAGAGGAGAGGAGAGCAGAGGAGAGGAGAGCAGAGGAGAGGAGAGCAGAGGAGAGGAGAGCAGAGGAGAGGAGAGCAGAGGAGAGGAGAGCAGAGGAGAGGAGAGCAGAGGAGAGCAGAGGAGAGGAGAGGAGAGCAGAGGAGAGCAGAGGAGAGCAGAGCAGAGGAGAGCAGAGCAGAGGAGAGCAGAGCAGAGGAGAGCAGAGCAGAGCAGAGGAGAGGAGAGCAGAGGAGAGCAGAGCAGAGGAGAGCAGAGCAGAGGAGAGCAGAGCAGAGGAGAGGAGAGCAGAGGAGAGCAGAGGAGAGGAGAGCAGAGGAGAGGAGAGCAGAGGAGAGCAGAGCAGAGGAGAGGAGAGGAGAGGAGAGCAGAGGAGAGCAGAGGAGAGCAGAGGAGAGCAGAGGAGAGCAGAGGAGAGCAGAGGAGAGGAGAGCAGAGGAGAGGAGAGCAGAGGAGAGGAGAGCAGAGGAGAGGAGAGAAGAGGAGAGGAGAGCAGAGGAGAGGAGAGCAGAGGAGAGAGAGGAGAGGAGAGGAGAGGAGAGGAGAGGAGAGCGAGGAGAGCAGAGGAGAGCGAGGAGGAGAGGAGAGGAGAGGAGAGGAGAGGAGAGCAGAGGAGAGGAGAGAGAGGAGAGGAGAGCAGAGGAGAGCAGAGGAGAGGAGAGGAGAGGAGAGCAGAGGAGAGGAGAGGAGAGGAGAGCAGAGGAGAGCAGAGGAGAGCAGAGGAAGAGCAGAGGAGAGGCAGAGGAGAGCAGAGGAGAGAGAGAGAGAGAGGAGAGCAGAGGAGAGCAGAGGAGAGCAGAGGAGAGCAGAGGAGAGCAGAGGAGAGGAGAGGAGAGCAGAGGAGAGGAGAGGAGAGGCAGAGGAGAGGAGAGGAGAGGAGAGGAGAGGAGAGGAGAGGAGAGGAGAGGAGAGGAGAGGAGGAGAGGAGAGGAGAGGAGAGGAGAGGAGAGGAGAGGAGAGGAGAGGAGAGGAGAGGAGAGGCAGAGGAGAGAAGAGCAGAGGAGAGCAGAGGAGAGCAGAGGAGAGCAGAGGAGAGGAGAGCAGAGGAGAGCAGAGGAGAGCAGAGGAGAGGAGAGCAGAGGAGAGGAGAGCAGAGGAGAGGAGAGGAGAGGAGAGCAGAGGAGAGCAGAGGAGAGGAGAGGAGGAAGGTAGGTTTCAGATACTATTCAAGTGGTACAAAAGCCTAACGCCTTTGACCCCAAAGGTCAAAGATACCAACACGCCCACAGCGATGAGGGGCCTATATTCTAAGACACGAAGGGGGAAGCACTTAATACTGCCGACTCTGTAAGGCAGACATATTGCGGTGCCCATCTTTTCCTTTTCCTATGCCCATGACTAAACCAACTCTGCAGTAAAGGGCAAATCCTGATCCTAATTTTCGGTGTAAAATCCTCTAAAAAAACTCACCTCACAGTGCGCAAGGGCTGAGGATTTATAATGATGGATGCATAGCATGATACTGATAACTAGGCAATAGCTATCTGAGCAAGATGTCATCTTGTACTCACCTGATTGTCGGTGAAGTTTTGTGGTTGTGGTCCCGGTAGGAGCGTAGGTGAATCCATGGGCATGCTGGTGGCCATGTTGCTATAGTCTGGGCCTGCTGGGGATGAGAACGGCCCGCCCGCGCCGCTCATACTTGGGTCAAGGATGCCCGCGGGTCCGCCCATGCCTCCGACAGCTCCGCCGCCGACAGCCCCGCCGCCCACGCCCTCGAACCCTGGGTGGTCAAGGTGTCCGAGGACCTGTGCACTGGGGCCGCCCATCACCACACCTCCCCCAACGAGTTCTGGTTCCTTCACACCCACGCCCGTCACCATGCCATTCTTGTTGATGTCCTCCTCTGATGGTGAGCCTTGTCTGCTGCCCGGCGTCCGGCTGTGAGATTGTAACACACTACTATCATTAAGTACACCTTGACAAGGGTTTTCGAAGAAATTAACTTAACTCTAATAATGTCCAGCAGCCTGAATTCATTGCCATGTACTGTAATTTTGGTAACGAACAAAATACATTACTGGTGCATATACAATTGCATAATATAGAGCATGTGGAAACAATTGTTTCAGATGAGTAAACGAGCAACTTTCAGTTCCAAAGACTTGTGTAACGCAAGCTTAAAACAGACTTTGCAACAAAGATGTTAGGTTAATTAAGAGTATGATTCCACTTCTCCCAGACCAATAACCAGAACTTGGGCAGGAGTGTGTAGCGAAATCAAAGACATTTACCGGCAAAGTTGGCCGTCATGAACTGCGCAGTGGCATTATCAGCTGTCGAGAACTACTTTTCACCACTGTCTTTAAAGTAACAAAGTTCACCACACAAATGTTTTGGCTTACAGGAACATCTGCAACTACAATTACATCCGAACACGTTTGTAATAGTTGCTACATATAGCCATATGTAGCAAGCGTACTCGATTATCCATTTCTCACGATTCTGCGTGTATACGCGGTTATAGATCAATGAGCTGAGTGCGAGTAAAAGCTAGTTTTTCTAATACTTTGCAAATGAGAACTGACCATGACAAAAGGGCCAATTAAGCCTTAGTTTCAACTTTCTGACATGAAGAGTAGGTTAAAGTCCTTGGGAAAGGAAACATTTACTAAAACCAGGTAGATGCCTGAGAAGGAAACCCAACTTTTCCGAACACGATTCGCGTGGCAAACATACGAGTCGGACGCGTCGATGCACTCGCGTTTTAATTAACTGGAGTTCGTAAAAGAAGCCAAAGCCCTTGGACGCACCTGGCGCGCTGTAGTTTTCAAGTTTATTTACGACCGTCCTGCACATTTCTAGAAATCAGGACTTGGAAGGGAACAGCACAGCCGAGCCAACGCGCAAGTCGTCCTTCAAGCATGCAATGACTGCAACCGTTCACATTAGAGACTTACTTAAAAGTTTTGTCGTCATCGAGGCCGTTCTGCACGATGCCGTTCGCCTGTGGGGCGTTGCCGTTCTCCACGTCCTTCTTTGTGGGGTCGAAAGGTGACGGCGCCTTATCTTTCTTGTCCTTGCTCGTCTCTACACCACCGTTCTGTGAAAATAAAATTTCATAAGTGGCTGAACACAACCTTACAGTTCACTACAGATATAACAAAGAAGGGGGGGGGGGGATAAAGATGTTCAAGAATCGTTAGGACAAACCCGTGTGATCTGGGTTAGCAGACGTAGGCTTGCCATTTCAGCTATTTTCTAATCCGACATTTCATGCGGACACAAAATAATTCAGAAAATGTAATCACGTTACGTGCTTTGTGGTCCACAAGTGGTCCCGGGGTGGAACCAGACTAAACAAACCCCTCCCCTCATGAGAGTTCAGGACGGCCTGACTACAGCCATGGTCGAAAAACCTTCATCCTTGACACACCCGATTCTTATCTGACAACAAACACTTTTTTTCCGTTTCTCAAGGGGGCATCCATGAGGTCCTTTTATGTCCCTCTTTCGTCAATGTCGGACCGAATCCGAGTAGAATTTAGTAACAGCCTTTCAGATCTAAAGAGGAATAGGATTATATCTCAGGACTAATGAATACAATATGTCGCCTCCATTGTACTATCAGTCGACGATTCATCATAGTTTAGGTCTATGGAAAATTGGATGCCGGTGAGTGTCACGCATATACAATATTCTTCGTGTAAGATGCCCAGAGAAACTTCATGTCAACCATAATAATTTGCTACAGCACAGTACTCGATCAGATTAGTCTCTCTCGATTTTTAACTTTACATTTCTTTTCCACAAAATTGTGAATAATCCACTAGCGACCTATACATTCTATATTTTCTCCTCCATTTAAGGAATTGGTCTGTCATGTTACAGCGATATGTAATTTTAAGACTTCTGTAAGCGGCTCTCCGCACCCTGTTTATCTTTTCCGAATTTCCTCGCAGAGCGAATATGGACAAGAAAGAGAGATTCAATATTTGAAGTTCCTGACTTAATTAAATGATACATGAATAAACAAACAAGGCTGCATGAATCGAGGGATGATCGATTACTACCATATTCATCAGCATATGGCATAGTAGGAGGTAGTCTAGTATTTGTTTTTGTTTTTCCTTTTTGAGAGAGAGTGGGGCACGGAATATAACAGTAAAAGTGAAGGGGAAGGAAGACGACTATAGATATAGCAATTACATTAACATATACACAGGAAGCACACAATTAAAATATTGTCTATTCATTAAGTTAATATACATTCGTTCACTAAGAGCTGAAGAGTGTTATGTTATTAAAACCTCAAAGTCTCCGATACTTACTCTGAGTTGCAGGTTGGCCATGCGAGCGTCTAGGTCCTTGCCTGTGGGTGAGGACGCCAACACGTACTCGACCATCTTGAGCCCCACACCGGCGTGGTCCGAAGCGCGCGGGGACAGCACGGAGTCTCCCCCGGGGAACTGTGGACGTCCAGGGCCTCGCTGTCCCACACCCATACTCAACCCGTGGCTCTGTCCCACTCCGTGGTCTGTTGGAAGGAAGATTCGTCAGATCATTGCGTCAAAAGTGGCATGCTTAAATTCTACTTTATACCAATCATTTTTTTTTAAGAAGGGACAAAAAAAAAAAAAACTAATTGCAAAGTGTTGTCTGTCCACGCACCTGTTGGGTGTCCTGTGCTCCATGCTGCTTCTCTCCATGTGGGTTCACCTATGTTGAAAATCCCCTTGTTGTCTGTTTTCCCCTCTTCCACTCCCCACAGCTTTTTCGCTGGCGCAATCTGAAACGAAGGAGGAAAAGCTTAATTAAAAATGTTCTCGCTGAGAGCCAATAATATTTACACAGCTAAAATCCTAACTCGCATTATAAGATATACTACGGGGGTTTCCCATATAAAGACACTGGAACCATACAGCGGAAAGTAAAATAACAATAACAAGGACTTAAATAAATAAATATATAATGACATTTGGTGAGAAAAAAAAAAAAAGGCTCTACTCGTGCAATCCCCATGGACCTTTCCCGCCAACGTTTCCATTCAACCGACCTCGCAAAACTTAAAAACTCGTTCCACGCTTCATTCAACACTTTAACAATTGTACCTGAAACTCTTTCAAATAGAACTTGAACTGGAGATACTTCTTCCGCCACTGGAGTCCGTCAACCTCTTTCCCATAAACAGGAACCATAAGGCTTGGACTCGCAAAAAAGTTAAAAATAAATAAATTGGGAAAACTTTATATATAACATTTATAATACATATAACACACACACATATACCTACATGCACACAAACATTATACATATATATATATATATATATATATAATATATACATACATATATATACATTATAC
>NC_061839.1:10738387-10750887 GCF_019202785.1 Penaeus chinensis
TTTCGTCTTCCATCTCGTTAACAACAACAACGAAAATAATAACATATTATATCAAAACAATAACAAAAATAATAATATTAATAACAATGTTTTGATGATAATTCAGACGACACCGCGTCAAAGTTTTGGAACCAAACGGCGCGACCGGCGGGAGCAGTCACGCTGTCCTAATCGCCTGCACCGCCACCTACAGAGCGGACAAACTTGAGATAACATCCTGCCACGAACAAACACACTTGACACCTTATCAACGTCAACAAAAGCCCTTAACGCTGGCGCTAATGCAATGGGATTTCTCAGGTCTTCTTGCTTTTGTAGTTACATGCTCCCGAACACCAGGCTCAATGGGAGGGGGGGGACCTTTTCCTTTGCATACAAATAAAAGGTCGTTTACTTAATAGCAGTGCATCGCTTATTTTTTTAAGATGCGTACCATATTATCCCGGCAGCGGATTAATCAATCCACACGTTTTCTCACCCCCTTAAAAAAAGAAAATCTAAGGCCAGCGAAATTTCGCTGAGGTTGCAGCAAGAACCGCCTTGGGTGGCAGAACCCCAACCAGTTCTCCGGCTGGCTTCTTGCGTTCTCGCAACTTTTGGAATGGGAATAGGTTATAGCGCGTCGGCCAGACAGTCGTATACGATGAGGAAAACAAAAATAAATTCAAAAACAATAACCGACGTCCGGAACACTTTTATCCTGCTCCACTTCCAAACTCAAGGACGAGGATTCCTCTCGCTCTTTCAGCGAAGGACGAAGAGGACAACTGGGAGACAAAAGTGACAGGCCAAGGCGAAGTGCATGCATGACCACTATCCTCCTTTGTATTTCAATCCCATTAAGCGGGCGCTAATTTCATTGGCACAGAATCGCTAGTCAAGCATCCGGTTCTTTGATTGTCCCAGTACCCTGGGCGTCCTGAGTTCGAGTTCGAGTTCGAGTTCGAGTTCGAGTTCGAGTTCGAGTTCGAGTTCGAGTTCGAGTTCGAGTTCGAGTTCGAGTTCGAGTTCGAGTTCGAGTTCGAGTTCGAGTTCGAGTTCGAGTTCGAGTTCGAGTTCGAGTTCGAGTTCGAGTTCGAGTTCGAGTTCGAGTTCGAGTTCGAGTTCGAGTTAATCATGTTCATCACATCTGATAATATCAATGACGGAAATAGGTCAAAGATATGCTTAAGAGGAATGCATAACGAATAAGAATAATTACGAACTACAATCAACTTCTAAACTTACTTACTAAACTCGTTTTACAAAAGGTAAATAGAGATAATACAAATGTCTACTGAGTGTGAATAACTCGGTCTAAGGCAACGGGCGAATAAGTGCAATGCCAAATGATCATTTAAGTGAACGAAAAATCCAATCATTAACCTGCAGGTGACACTGAAAATGAAACTGACCAATGATGTGTTGTGCTTGAATAGTGGCTTCACTCTAAACGAAGCCACAATTACCGTTTACGAGTCACATTCAGCATTTACATCACTCAAGTTGACTCACGTGTCAGTATCTACTAAAAAGTGCAAAGCAAAATCTGCAAAATATTTACAGAAAACACTCAACTTCTTCAGATTTTCACGGGTGAAGTTTGCCAAATCATGAAAAATTAAAATCTTTAGATAAGGCATAAAAAAAAAAAAAACATTTTTAACACTCGGCTAACACAACACAGAATGCTCAAATTTGGAGGCATTTTTCATCAATTCCTTGGACGGGTTTAAACTGCGTCGGGCGAAAACATGAATGATCTCCTATCAAGTGTGAATCATGTGATTAGGGACCGTCGCTAAAGCCTAGATCTTCGTCCATAAGGTGTTAAAGCAACTTGATCCGATTATGAGTGCGACATGCTCGCCGTAAAATTAAAACCTGGTCTTCGTTTCTTATTCTCAGCAACAGCTATAAACAGTTAAACCTTTATCATACAAAGTTGCTCCCTCTATTCTAAGAAGGAGTATTACTCATCTACATACTTTGTAAAATGTCTTGCGAGAGCTTCCTTCCTGACAATGTTTAAAGAGTTCTGTATACGCAGCGATTCCTCCATGCCCAGCCATCACAGATGTCAATACCCCATAAAAGAGTGTAGCCAAGTCCAGTGACTATGCAAAGTCTAGGATACAGGCGGCAAGCGCACAGGCGTGGAGGTGGGCGGGCATAATGGAAACGTGGGTGCGGACTGCGGACATGGCTGGGTGAATAGGTGGGATAGAGAATCACGTCGTCGCGGACCGTGGGGGTGAGTGACACCAACTAATGGTGGCAAATCGGCTGCCGGCAGAGGCTAAAGCCAGCACGCGTGTTTTACTGTACTTATGGCTTGCGAATAAGGAGTGAAGTCGATAATCTATAGACGAAAAGAGGTCGGTGTTTTATTAACTAACAAAATAGGCTCTATCTATTATTTATATTTTCTGTAGATTATGCAACTGTAGTGTCTGATTTCAGAATATGAAAAATATTTTTTGTGAATAAAAACATTTACAAAAAAAAAAAACATATATAATAAACAAATAAAAACGACGATCCTTGAACTATCTCATGCCCTCGAGGAAGTCCAGAAAAAGTGCCCACGGAAATACTTTTTGGGCGTTGAGACCGGGAGACCCACAAGGCCAGTCCAGAATATCCAGTGCCCAGACTTTAAACTCTTAACATTCATGAAACGACCGACACGCAACGACCCTACTGTAGACCCTACTGTACTCGGAGGCTGGCATGTAGGGTCACATTCTGAGAACCTCAATTGAAGTGTAAAAAATTTACGTTTCAATATTTAATGGCGCTTTTCGCTGGGTTTATCGTGACAAAAAAAAAAAAAAAAAAAAGCCTCCCGCCATGTTTACGTTTGAACGTCAGACATAATTATACATCGTGCACATGAAAGAGATCTCCACCATGCATTTCCCTCATGAAGACTGGCGGCATCCGCCTATAAGGACGGCCTCCGCACAATCTCCAGGCAAAAGCAGCATGGGCTTCCCACGTCTCGAAGACACGAGTGGGCGGCAGCCGTCGTGATGACGGTGCAGGTCATACTATACTCGAGCGTGACGCGACACCGTAAGCATGAGAGGTGTGAACCGCTGGTTGTTATAGGGTTAAAGAGGGACGCGAGGAACTGCCATTACACTCTTCTTTGTCAGGAAATTTGCACGTAACTGATGGTCCGCGGATGAGGTGCAAAGGAAGCATCGTAGCACAGCAGGGTGGTCGCCCTCGCCTCCTGAATGTTACATGGAATTTCTACGTTGCGAAAACGCAAAATATAATAGAAGCGAAATAATGAAGATTATATTCTGTTCTGAACAGCTGTTGAGGATTATCCATGTTCAAAGACACATCAATGCGTAAGTAAGTGAAATACAGACGCGCTAACGATGGTGAACCGGTTTTTGCATGACGATTGCAGAGCCAGCGCCTGTGACAACAACTAAGTAGAGATAAATGGCAGAGGGAGAGGAGATGAGTGGCATTAGGTCTCTTGCGAAAAAGACACATTAATCCGAGATGCTGGCGTGTAAAATTAGTCCTCCATCAACCACATGTTGGCCCTAAGGGGTGCATCGAACCAGTTACGGATCCATAAATCGCGCACAGGATCCGACGTCAAAAGAGGAACATTTACGCACTCGACCACTCTTCCTAAGTTTTATTTCACTCGGCATTCTCGGACCGTTGGCTATATCGACAGGTTAAACCAACAATTAAAAAATAGGACGTGAAGCAAGACTTGATCAAAACAAAGACGCGCCTCCAATCTCGGACGTCAAAAGAATAATCTGAATTTCGCAACGTCACTTACGTCACCGAGTGACATCGCCTTTCTAACCTGAATTTAGAAACAAAACATATAAACACACATAATCTTGCAATTTGCATCGCAACCATTTTGCCGTACTTTTTATATCCCATAAAGCATATTCCACTACAGGCATTATCAATGCTAGTTCACAAAGACTGGCTAAACCTTCATCTCAGATCGAACACTCTTCTCACAGACGCACCAACGACGCGGAGTGGAGATTGAGAAGGCGAACGACGGAGCTCAAAAATCACGTTTCATTGACATAATCTGTAAGCTGGATTCCGCTTTTCTAAACAATCACTCAAGAAAACGAATTTGGGACACAAGTATCAAGATCGGGATACACCTGCAGCACTTGTCTCTGCCAGGAAGCTTTCCTGCAAGTCCCTTTACAGTCACGTCCTAAGAGTTCATTGCACGCGAAGACGAACGTTATACTTGACACGACAGCGGTCCTCTCTGACAGGACGATATATATCCCATCTGGTTCAAATTACAAATATTTTTCTTCCAACAACATACAGTGCCTGCGAACGTTTCCTGCGATCCGGCATCCCAGAACATCCGAACAGCCGTACGCCAGCGCCGCCGTGGTGCAATTTCAGCCTTGTGTTGCAACACCTTGGGGCGCCGCGGATGTGTGGCTGCCACGGATGTCACGTCGCGCATACAAAACACGACCGGATGAAAGGAAGAGCTGAAACAGAATGCTCTTCGCGAAAGTCCAATGCGGCGTCAGGTTTTAGTTTAAAAATGATGTCTGCCAATACAAGTGATAAATGACTTATCCAGCCATCTTCCTTTGCCTTTATTTAAATTATTGTTCTTGAACACACGATCACTACTGGCAAACTTTAGAAAATTTCTACGTGCTTAAACTTGCCATCACTTCGTAATATACTCAAACATATATCAGAAGCCATTTTCGGCCAACTACGTACCACATACGCTTACGAGCACCCATAACATCGTTTGAATAAAAAAAAAAAATCATATAACATTAAATGTATTCAAAATCCAACCACTGTAACTCCTGCAATGAGCCTCCCGTGGTTAGAAGCCAACCGAAGAATATTGTCTCTGATTCCACGACAAACGCGAACTTTTGCAAGATTTCTTTGTTTAACACCGAGATAAAACACTAGATTAAAATCACTAAATATGGGGAAAATATGCGGAAGTAAAATCATCACATGACAATCATCATCCCTTCTACACCATAATCATCCAAGACAGACGAAATAAGAACGGCGGAGTGTTTACAGAGGCCGAAGACCTTCTCACAGCGAAGACGTCACACGCGAAGGTTCTCCAGCCCTCAGTAAGCAAGCAACTTCCTCCTCGCTTAGGAGCTGTCATTAGTCACCCTTGCACCGTCTCCAATCATCGCAGTCACATAACAGTTCTCAAAAACATTAACGACAGAACGGCGGACCCAAAGATGAAAATAAAAACTTGAGGCGGTCGGGATCGTGGACTAGGGGAGAGGGGAGAAAGCACGGGAGGGGGGGGGGGGGAAAAAGAGAAGGAAGTGAAGGGGAAGGTGGGGGGGGGGGGGGGGAAAGGAAGAGGGAGGAGGAGAAGGAAGGAGGAGGAAGAAGAATGGGTGGAGAAGAAAACGAAGGAGGAGGAGGAGGAGGAGGAGGAGGAGGAGGAGGAGGAGGAGAAGGAAGAGTAAGGAGAGAGGAAGAGAAAGGAAGAGGGATTGGGATGAGGATGAGGGGGGAGGGGGAGGAGGAGAGGGAGGGGGAGGGGGAGGGGGAGGGGGAGGGGGAGGGAGGGAGGAGGAGGAGGAGGAGGAGGAGGAGGAGGAGGAGGAGGAGGAGGAGGAGGAGGAGGGAGATATGAAGATAAGGAAGGAGAGAGGAAGAAAAAAGGAAGAGGGATTGGGATGAGGAGGAGGATGAGGGGGGGAAGGGGAAGAAGGAGGAGGAGGAGGAGGAGGAAACAGAGGGTAGGGGAGGAATGAAGTGTGGAAGTCAGAATAATAATAGCACTAGAAGAAGACACGCCAAAGTGGCAGGGGCGGTTGTGGATGTAATCAGCAGAGTGGCAGAGGTGGCCGGGCGGTGGTACGCGGAGAGGTAGTGCACATTGATCTCCCATGTGTTGCTCGTGTGCTGCCGCTGAAGCCAAAATCGGAGGGCACAGGGAGATAGGGAGGAGATAGGGAGGAGAAAGGCAGGGAGGAGGGGACAGGAGGGGAGAGAGATCCTTTGAAGAGGAGTATAAACGCCGGCTCCAAAAGAGGCGAGCTAGAAGCCATGGATGCAGAGGGATAATGTAATGGCTTAGGTGGGTCAGGAGAGAGGGAGAGAGGGCCAGTTCTTGTGGAGTTGGAAAGTACTAAACAATGGTAACTTCTGGGGAAAATGGACGCTAGTCCCTTTGGAAAAGGATAACCGGGCAAAACACGCACTGGGGAAAGCCCCAATGTTGTTTCTTCTGCCCACAAGTAGGGGAGGATATTTTGATGTCAAAGTCTCAAAGCGTGGTATCAAACCCTGACTAAATGTACAAGAGACATATGGAAGAGTTTTGTTACAAGACACCGGCGTGTTGTAAAATGTACTTCTGTCAATTCATGGCCGTTTTGCCAATCAAATAAAGCACCATCTCCTGTTAAACAATACAGCTCTGTAGCTGCGGCATAATAATGGGAGTACGAGCGATATATATATTCTCCACTTCCCCTCCATATCGCCTTCCCTTCCTCATTTCAAGGCACATTCCCCGCTAAAGACAATCCACTCACAAGGCTCGCCAATTTATAGTACCAAGTTCAATGTTGCGCGTGCCCTCCGTCCATGTGTGTTATGTATAGATACCACGACTTTTCAAAATGTTTCACAACAAACGGGAGAAGCAGCAGACCATATTTAGGAAAAGAGGAAAATGTTTCGATCTGAGAAAAAAAGGAATGAACAATAAAAGTTAAATAAAGTGCAGACAAAACTCACTTAAGTTCTGCGCGGACTACGTTAAGTCTTAACTTTTGAAAGATATAAATAAGCAGGAGTACTTCGGGTGCAACTCGTGGGACTTTCATTTTATTTTATTTTTTCTCAGTTTTCTCTGAATATACAAGACTCTTTCTACAAGTTACAATGAAACACTAGCCAATCACAAATCCCCTGACTGTGGGGAGCTAGGCTACCGTGGGAAAGAGCCAACAGTCTCTTGAGACATCCTCCTACCGAGTGATACAGCGCACGGTTTCGGATCACAACCCTCACAGCCCAACACGGCTACGCCGAGAAATTCTCAAGAGATCAAAAACACTATTTGCCCACTTGTTTTCCCCTTCAACGTACTTAAGGGCTGGGAGGCTCAAGACGAGAAATGCATTCACATCCATCTCCTGTATATATCAAGCTATAAAGATATGAAAATTGAGAACACAAGACTGGTTACCAGAAATATATCATAAAAACTAGCTAACCAAAGGGAGACAAGGTCCCAAAACTAAGGCACAAACGACGAAAACGAAGACTTAGAAGGATGGGGAAAGACACACCGAGAGGTCCAGAAACAAACACAGACGTAAACAAGGAAGGGGAAGGCGATGAAAACAACCAAGAGTGGGTAGAAATAACACCGAGATGGACTAAGACAGTAACAGCAAAATGCGATGCAGTGAGAGACGATGGGAAGGGATGGGCAAGGGACGAGGATGGCAAGATACAAAACTGATTATTTAAGTACAAGATCTAAACACTATGGAACTTGTCATTAAACAACACAGTTTTGCGTCATCCATAAAAGCATGGGGGCATTGCAATTACCCCCCAAATAACGCAATTGTCTAGGGTAAGGTTGGGATTTAAACTAGCAAAAAACAAAGTACAAATTATTTGAGTAGATGTGCTCCCTGTGAAAGCAAGCACAAAACTACTGCATTCGGCTGTCTCCTAAGCATTACACGCATAAAGTAATGGCTTCCTTTGTCCACTTCCGGCACCTCTACTCCATGTAAAATACCTCTGGTAATTTTCGATTTCGAGATCATCTGCACCGAATGTGCGTTCAATAATTACAAATGAATCGGTAGGGTCACGAAGCACCACCAGGTGTGCCGGCAAGGGCGATACACATCTATGTCAATGACCTCTCGGCCCAAGGAAAGGAGGAAGGGTTGACGTAAGCCTGTTGGCGGCCTCAGTGTGGAGTGGAGCGAGTGCGGAGCGCTCCCACATCGATTGTCCACCTGGTAACGCCACAAAACAATGACCTCACGTTTCCACATGCCCATTCGACCTCTCTCATGCTCCCAGCTATTTGCAAAGAACCAATCTCATTTAATCATTATCTAACGCATATTCTAATACCCGTGAGGTTTTCAATGAAGCCTTACAGAGCACACAACGCTTCCATGTAGTTTACCCATATGCAGCCGCTATCGTGCACAACCCAAGAAATGTAATCACAGGTCACTCGCCCCCCCTCTTTCCTCACCCTATTTCTCCCTGGGTCTTTCACATGTGTCCTACTCACTCGACCCAACCCCTACAAACCTACGCACTCACACCTCACTCGGACGACATACCTATTACCCCCTGCTAATAGCTCTAAGTAACGTATGCGTATGAGCGGCCTGTCCTACGCAGCTAGCGACCCGACAAAAAACCTATTACTCACCAATCAACGATTCTGCGGCGCTATTGATATAAATATACGTCGCATGCTTGGCATAAAGGCACATGCGCGAGGGAAAGAGCATAAAGTAAATGGAAAAAAAAAGTAGAATCGCGCTGTGAGTTCCAGTTTAAACGAATTCTCGCTCTTGATGCAGCAGCAGGTATCGATGGGCGCCTTTGGCCTCAGTCGTGATGAGCTGAGAGGTCAGGTCATTTGGGTTATCGATTAGTGTTTTGAGAGCGGTCTGTTGTGATAGTCGACCGCACGAGAACACAACGCACATTCATCTCTCGAGCCTCAAGTGACGGCTCTCTCAGGCCGGGCCCTTGATGAACTGGGTGTGTTGGCAAGCAAAAGGACAAGCTGCACTCACAGACGCGGTTATTCATTCCGGCCTCAGGTCCGTCTTCCGGGAATCCCTTACACCTAATGCTCTCTTTGATGAACACCGCGGGAAATACTGTCCAACAACTTTCTCGAAATAGCTCTCTCGCATGATCAACTAATAGTACACACACACACACACACACTACGGCCGGAGGAACTGTCCCGAGCCCTTGGCGAAGGTGAACGAAAATATCTGATTAATACGACTTTACTGTCGTTCAAATTTGTTCGATAACCACAAAAAGGACGCTCTTGTTGGCATTATCAAAATATACCAATAATGCCGATCGGCAAATAATTTCATCCATTATACATTATTCTTTACCAAGAAAGGAAGGAAGAGAGAGAGAAAAAGGAAGGAAGGAAGAATGGATCACGTGACGAAAGTACTTAAAACACTGTCTATAATCTATGATCACGTCGTTTGCAGACTCGGAGAGACCAACATGCAGAAAGAAAAATCGAGTTTTAAATCGCAAACGGTCCTAGAGCAAACACCAGTTCGCTTCTGTAGACGAAACTATATCGGCAGGCAGATATGCCTGAGGCGGAAGTGACGCCCCGCAGCGTCATTCCGCATGCCACAAGACTGCTTTCTGTTGGCTTTTCATAAACGTCGCTGTCGCTAAACTCAAAAGAAAAAAATAACAACACTACTTGCAAGAAAACATAACTAAAATAAAAAATAAGAATCGGACAAAGCCGTAGACAATTACGCAAAACACACCATTAAAGCAATTAAAATGCGCTCTCAGGAGGAGTCCACTGCTAACAACAACAGAAGCAATTTGGCGAGCGGACAATTCAAAGACGAAGACTCGTACATATCACCAGAAAGCCATACGCAGACACACACACAGACAAATACAGACACAAAGACAGATAGGGAGGGAGAGAGGGGGGTGGGAGTGCGGACGTTGCAAGAGCCGGGTTGTGGTTGCCCTTGGCGTCAAGAAGACCCCGGTGGCGTACAAGAACCGAAAGTTCATCTGATCCAATGTATATTTACCGCTTATTCACTCTGGGACAAAGAAAAGCAACAGAGTAAGGAGGAAATCAGAAGAAAAAAAACAGGACACCAAAAGAAGATATACGTACATGGAACTGAGATAAAAAATAAAACGGCAATCAAAAAAGAAATGAGAGGTTGGGGGCTGCGGGGGATATGAAGAAAGTTTCCTGCGGGTGGCGGCGGGTGGGTCGGTCGGTCTCGGAGTGTCGCGCGACAAAAAGCCGAGTACGGAAGTGGGTGGACCCGGGAGTCTCACGGCCGTGCATCCTCCCCGGCCGGACTGGCAACTTAACCTTTATAATAGACCCTGAGCGTGGTGTGTAGGACCTCTCGAGACGATGACTGCATACCCAGACGCCATTCCTCCCTCCCCCTTCAATCAGTTTAGAGGTAAAAAAGGCCAGTGCATTTACGGTCGTGGCTGACTATTTAAATTCACATAAAATTAACTTCTCCCTTATGTGGATTAAGAAACTAAAAAGAAGCAAAGGTCTACTCTATGTACAATTAGTATTCCACGTTAAGTGGATATACTTTAGGTGTATGCGTGTGGAGCACTTTTGTGGATGGGGAATGCATGCATAAATGAAGAGAGACTTGAGTTTTATAGATGTACAAATGCGTCAATTCGATGTAAACCCAATTGTATTCTCAAGAAGAATATATTCAGTGTAAAGTCAAAGGCGATGTTCAAGGCTCGGTTTCGTCCGAAGATAAAATGTAGCACGTAAGAAAATAAGAAAGCCCAACCAAAATGTACCAGATATTAGGCACTTCTAAACCAGGTAAAACAATGCCACAATCCTCATTTGGCTATTCAGTTTCTGGACTGTTCCAAGGGGACCTTCGACGGCATCAACTGCTGACAAAATGACTTTCTAATTGTATTTACAAAACGTGACAAGGATTCAAGCCAAGTTATAATCCCAGTCTTTGTGACTGAGGAAGGCTTGTGCGCCTAAGGTGACACACACGCACAGGCAGCGGAAATAAAAAAAGTGCAGCTAGTGGAAAATGATGATGGCCGAAAGCTGAAAGGCAAAAACGAAAGGACTGCGAGTTATTGGGCGGAAACTTCGTCTAAATGCCCCCCCCCCCTCTCCCCGGAAAGGTTGCACCATGCAACGCTGTGCATTCTTCACCAGGATGGCCCTTAAATTAACAGGTGGCCTCTAAGCTTATACGAAAAAATTAAAACATCCACTACCAAGGGATACAAGATATCGTCATAAAAATGTGATATCAGATTTGCATAAATTCTAGAGTTCCCTGGTATTCAACAAATATTTACGCATGTGTGGATATAACCATATGGCGTGTTACGAGTATCTGGTTATTCATATGAGAGCGAGAGAGAGAGGAGAGAGAGAGGAGAGAGAGAGAGAGAGAGAGAGAGAGAGAGAGAGAGAGAGAGAGAGAGAGGAGAGAAGAGAGAGAGAGAGAGGGGGGGGGGGGGAGGAGGGGGGGGGGGAGGACGAGAGGGAGAAGAAGGGGAGAGAGAGAGGAGAGAGGGAGAGGGAGGAGGAGAGGGAGAGGGAGGGAGGTAGGGGAGAGAGAGAGAGAGAGAGAGAGAGGAGAGAGAGGAGAGAGAGAGGGAAAGAGATAGAGAAGAGAGAGAGAGAGGAGAGAGAGAGAGAGAAAGGAGAGAGAGGAGAGAGAGAGAGAAGAGAGGGAGACAGAGAGAGAGGAGAAGTAGAGAGAGGAGAGGAGAGATAGAGATGAAGGGGAGGGAGGGAGGGAGGGAGGGGAAGGAGGGAGGAGGAAGGAGGAAGAGAGAGAGAGAGAGAGAAGAGAGAGAGAGAGAGAGAGAGAGAGAGAGAGAGAGAGAGAGAGAGAGAGAGAGAGAGAGAGAGAGAGAGAGAGAGGGAGGGAGGGAGGGAGGGGGGGGAGGGAGGGAGGGAGGGAGAGAGAGAGAGAGAGAGAGAGAGAGAGAGAGAGAGAGAGAGAGAGAGAGAGAGAGAAAGAGAAAGAAAGAGAGAAAGAGAAAGAAAGAGAGAAAGAGAAAGAAAGAGAGAAAGAAAGAGAGAGAGAGAGAGAGAGAGAGAAAGAAAGAGAGAGAGAGAGAGAGAAAGAAAGAGAGAGAGAGAGAGAGAGAGAGAGAGAGAGAGAGAGAGAGAGAGAGAGAGAGAGAGAGAGAGAGAGAGAGAGAGAGAGAGAGGAGAGAGAGGAGAGAGAGAGAGAGAGAGAGAGAGAGAGAGAGAGAGAGAGAGAGAGAGAGAGAGAGAGAGAGAGAGAGAGAGAGAGAGAGAGAGACGCCGGGGGAGCTTGTTACCATTTCGAAGACTGTTTTAGCACGTGCTGACAAATTGCGCAAATTATATAACTCAATGAAGACAGATTAAAGACGCGACGATAAATCATAAGATTATAATGATCACCGCCATGTCATCCTTTCCATGTCATTTTACGGTATCAATGATCGTTGGTTTTCTCTATTCTTTACGAACTTTTTGTCGCGAACGAACCATGATTTTTTTTTTTTCTTTTTTTTTTTTTTTGGTAATAGCTCATGTTCGAAAATGATGCAACCAATCAAAAAAAATTAAAGCAATTCCTCCTCGGCAGTTTACTCGCCAATCATCATAATTCATTAAACAAGCACAATTTAAGCGAGTGTGGCGCCATTAGCATAAAAGACGAGAAGGAGAGATCGGAGGCGTG
>NC_061839.1:10755887-10775887 GCF_019202785.1 Penaeus chinensis
TAGACAACCTACTAAGCAGAAGCTTGGTTCGCACGAGGAAGCCACACAAGTGCAGGCGCCGAGCCGAGAGAGGATGTACTGGCGAGTTCCTGTGCTGGTGCGGGATTTCGCCAATCCCTGACGCCAATCCCTGACCGGAGTGGAGGAACGTGGCTGCGCTCTGTTGTGCAAGGTGTATCAAGAAGACCCGAAGGAGCCACGCTGCAGTACATGCAAAGTGGCTGAGTCATACTGTGGTACTTGTGGCTGCTGCTGCAGCACTTGAAGCAGTTAGACGCATGTTCAAACAACTCGAAAATGCTCGAGGCATTCCTCGGCACTGCAACAGGCAGCCAAAGCCATGTTCCAGCAAGTGGAAGAATAAAGAAAAAGACGGAAAGAGAGATGGGAAAAGAGGAAAGAAGGATGGGAAGGAGAGAGAAATCTATCTAGGACATATCATCGCGGGGCTATGTCGCAGCATATGTTCTGGCGATTTTACCGGGTGACCACAAAGCTCGCGGAGGTTGGGGGCACACAAACAAGTACTAGGTCAAGTAGGAGTCGGAGCGGAAGTTGGAGTAGGTTAAAGAAGGGAAATAGAAAAAGGATTAAGATGAAAAGGAAAGAAAAAAGGTAAAGAAAACAACGGAAAATCTTAGAACAATGAGGATGACAGTCATCGAAGAGCAAGACGAGAAGCATCATGAAACAATGACTGACGTGCATTACGATCCTTGAACGCAGTCCCTCCCTGGGCTATTAACATGTCTCATCATCTCCAAGGTAACTTATAACCATATTCCCCGCCACAGTCACGGAGGAGACTCGTCAAATTTCAACTCGCGTTATTCGGCCTTTATCTCTTCATTATTCAGCTCCGCGCTCATCATAAACCGAAATTTGTTTTCCCTCCATGAATAGATATTTTCACGACTACATATTTTGAAAAAGTCTTTAATCCAAGGTCGTTCGCGGGAAGAGAATAAAGAGGAAGGAGAAGACGAGAAGGGTATGGAAGAAAAATCGAAGAGGGCTAGGAAGAAAACAGGGAGGAGGGAGGAGTAGGAATAAGATGTTTCCGTCTGATAAATAAATACATAATTGATAAAAAACATATATATATATATATATATATATATATATATATATATATATAGCGCCACTTTCTTCCTTCAGAGATTTTTCTTTTACAACTGCAATTAACGACAGATACATGACTCCAGGAACAATGAGATGACTGCCAATGAGAATGCCGATGATGGTTCATTAAAAATCCATCGACATTCATTACGTTGCAAAAAATCAAACTGGTAATCATCGTCGGTCGTTTATCAGTTACTTATCTTCATTCAAAAAGGCGCGGGGACTGATGTTAAACCTGATAAATACATTGGGAGGCACGACTATAATTAGTTATCATAAAGTTGATCCGTCAAAACAATTATCTCCAACACACGATCATCCTAGACAAGATAAAGCTAAACAACACAAGAGGAGAGAAAAAAAAACTCGTATCATGGTCACTATCGCCTGCCACAGCCGCGGGAGTGACGTCATCCGACATTGGGCGATAAACTCAAATAAAACAGCCTATGTTTATTCTTTTCCCCTTCTCCTAGACGGACGTATTAGTACAAAAAGAATAATTTAAAATCTAAAAAAAAAAAAATAATAATAATAATATACAGTATTCCTTTTTACAGAGACACTCGTAAAGATGGAGCCGTTTCCCGTTATGTGTACAAGTGTGGTCTGGCGCAGTGTTTTCCGTGTACCCTTGTGCCCTTGTACGGCAAGTGTCCAGCATGGTCTGAAGTCATTCCTGCCACAATGCCCCATCCCCCCCACTCCTCCCCACCGATACCCGACTTTTCCGTTAAACCTGCCTCCCTCCGCGCTGCCCACTCACCCCTGCATCCACATCGTGCATCTTTGCTTCCTTCGTCACTGTTCTCCACCGACTATTTCAACACTTCTTCATTTCGTAGGCTCCCATAAATCTTGCAAGTCATGACTATTTACGATGAACAATATTGCTATCTGTTATTGGTGATGTTCATTCAGAGAAGCTGACTCGCGAGTTCTCTCCACTCTTGAGTCCCGAACAAATATAATTGCCTTAATCTAGGGTCCAAGGTTCTTTTTACAATTTTGTCTGAATTGTCGTCACAAAGCTGATCGCAGTAAAAGTGATTCTACAACATTAAAACATACAAGGATAATAAAAGACAACGCAGCCCCGCCCTTAAATTTCCATAACAATGACAGGAACAGAACGCAAAAGCACAAAGCACACACTCCGCCCCCCTTTCCTTCCAGAGGATCTCCCGTTACTTACACTCGCGGAGCAGAATCGTCTCATCGAGATACCTGGAGCTCGAGAAAACCTGTTCTTAGGAGGACCAGCCAACAGGGAGGAAAGGGGAAGAGGGGGAAGGAGGGGTGGGGAAAGAGGTAAAGATCCGGTGCGGGTGAGGAGGAGGTGAAAATGTCGAGCTCTACATCACACACCCAATAGATTGTTTCAGTTTCAATTTCGTCGAGACTGACCGAAGAGACGTCCAAGCCTTTCTGCAAAATCTAGAGACGAGATAAACGTCAAGCACAGAAGAGGAGGTCACTCGCAGGCAAGAAGAACGACCGACGCAATGCATCTCTACAAACAGCGAGCGACCGAGGAATGCCTGCAAGCTGTCGAAGATGGATAAGGTGCTATAAACAACTGCTTCGTAACAGGTCCAAGAAAAGGACAATTAATTACCAACAACTGATGTTACCCCGGCACGCAAGGCCTCTCGAAACTTGAGATTTTCTTTTTCTTCCTTTCCTGGATAAGGATGACAGGCAAGGAGACGGAAAGCTAGAGAAATGGAGAGGCAAAGTGGCAGCACTTCGAAGAGGGAAGGATGTATTAAGGAAACAATATTGGAGATGCAGAGGAGCGAGTTGCAAGTCAGCTCAAAAGGCCGCTCAGGAAAAAAGGCTTGAAAATGTCGATTAACAGTAGTGATAAAGGCTGTAAAGAATGGAAATTAGCCAACAGTAAGGCATCGTAAGATACATGGCGTTGACTTGGGTAATAGGAATATAAATACAGGAGGATGACAAAAAATATGTAAAATAGAAAGATGACAAAGTAAACAATAGAAAGGAAAAAGAAAGTACAAAGGATATGGAAAAGCCAAAACGGATAGACAGATAGGTTAAGTGAAAGAGAGAAAGGAGGGGGAGGGGGGGAGTGAGAGAGGGAAAGGGAGAGAGGGAAAGGAAGAGGGTAGGAGGGAGAGGGGAGAGGGGAGAGGGGAGAGGGAGGAGGAGGAGGAGGAGGAGGAGGAGGAGGAGGAGGAGGAGGAGGAGGAGGAGGAGGAGGAGGAGGAAGAGGAGGACAAGGAGGAGAGGAGGAGAAGGAGGAGAGGAGGAGGAGGAGAAGGAGGAGGAGAAGGAGAAGGAGAGAGAGGAAAGGAGGGAGGGAGGGAGGAGGGAGGGAGGGGAGAGAGAAAAAGAGAAAGAGAAAGAAAGAGAAAGAGAAAGAAAGAAAGAAAGAAAGAGAGAGGAGAGAGGGAGAGAGGGAGGGAGGTAGAGAGGGAGGGAGAAGGAGAGAGTGAGTGAGTTTCCAAAAGGGTCAAGATGAAACGGATGAACTGCTGCTGTTGTGAGACCTGAACTCGCTCGCTCCCCACGAGGTCGTGATCGAGCACACGCGGCCGGGCGGCCGGGCAGGAGGGCAGGAGGAAGAGTAGGATGGTACGTGTGGGTGGAGCCGTGGCAGGTTCACTACCAACAACAGCGCCCCCACGATCGCTTCGGGCAATAACTCTCCTCCACAACCAGCAGAGCGTGACTACGCCTGCCCAGCCACACCAATTCACCCAAAGCTCGGGTATCCCTCCCTCCGACGCCTCCAAACTCCTCCATCTAGACACCGACGCCGAAGAGAACATACACGCGGGGCACGAAAAAAGAGGTTCATCTTGACGAGTCACGTTGAGCGTTCTCTGACCCCTTCGCGTCCATCGCCACTGCTGTTGCTGCTGCTGCTGCGTGACAACGCTCTCTTCCACCACGCAGCCACCTCTGGGCTGTTTCACGCGACGGTGTAAAAATGGATTATGCTGACTGACGCTTATACAAAGAAACGCTTAAATAATTATATATCAAGAGCTGGAGTTATGAAAGGAGGGGGTTAGGGATAGAGTGCGAAGGGGTAAGAAAGAAAGGAGGGGGCCCGGGTGGGAGATGGGGGGAAAGGGGGGGAGGGAGGGAAGGAGGAGGGAGGAGGAGGGAGGAGGGGGGGAGGATTGAGAGAGGGGGGGGGGGAAAGGGGGGAGAGAGGGGGGAGGGGGGGGGGAGGAATAGGGGGGAGAGAGGGGGGGGAGGGGGGGAGGGAGAGGAGGGGGGGGGGGGGAAGGGGGGAGAGGGGGAGGGGGGGGGAGGAGGGAGGGGGGGGGGGGTTCGGGGTAAGGGGGGGAAAGAGGGGGGTTGGGGGAGGGGGGAAAAAATTTTAAAAACTTCTGTTCTTTTACTCACGTCTTTAAACTTTTTCCCCCTCATTTTGTTTTATCATTAGCAAAAGCATTTTCGTATGGGGCCCCAGCTTAAAGCTGTTTTGCATTTGAAATCCCCATGTCAAAAAGCCGGGTTTTTGGGCCCGATGTGACAAATGTTTTTGGGATTTTGAAAATTGAAGAGAGCTCCCAACTTTCCCAAAGCCACATGGCTGCAGGGCGCTTTCCCTTTGCGACCGGGCACATAGAAAGTCCACATGCAAAAAAGTTACCGAGAATGAAAAATACGAAAAAATTTTTTTTGATAAATACCCTTTCAAGTCATTACCCAAAACACTAATGTGCACTTGTATAACCTGGGAAAGTAGCGTACTCTTACATAAACTCACTATCGCCTCGATTATCGGAAAAATTTTCACTATTTTTCGTTTTATGAAAAAATTTGCATCGCATAGCCAATTTTCCCAGTTTGATCACTAATAGACATGTGTTTGGGTTAAAAACCCTAAAACCCATAGTTTTGCAATGCGTTTTACCTGTTTGGTGGTGATGAGGGCAAAGCGCATCAAGGAGGGTTTTGAGGCGAGGCATGTGAGGTGCGCTCGACATGCTGTGGTTAAGAGCAGATGGCGATGGTCACGAGACGACCATTAATTCTTCTTTGGATAAAATTAAAAAAAACTTGGCACAAGCATCGGGACACACTTGCGACGTCGTGAGTTCAGTTATATGGAGGGGAGAAAAAAAACCTTGGTGAAAAAGGGACGATGTGAAAACAAGAGGGGGAGGGGCCCTGGAAAGGAGGAGGGCGGGGGGGGGGGGGGGTTGGTGGGCGCGCGAGCAGAAGCCGGAGCCGCCCGAGGGAGGAAGCGTGGGCTGGAGGGCGAAAACCTTCCGGACGTGTCGCTGTCACGGTGTCACTTGCCCTGGAATGCAGACCTACACGTCCCCATTCTTTTCAGCGGGTTTTCGGTTTCAACCCCAATTTTTCTTCTTTTAAAAAAAGCCCTCCCCCCCCCCCCCCCCCCCGGCAAAGAGGGTCCCGGGCACAGCACGCCGCGTATCCTTTTTCTCTCCCACACTCGCAGTAGTGATCTCAAGCAGCCTTGGCTTTATATTAAACATGTGTCAAGCCAAGAGGCCAACGAGACGCCCACCCGCCGGTCCTTGTGGCAAATGGTTCCTCTTGGGCGGACACGACGCGCCGCGCCCCTCTGCTCCAGTCAAGGACACGTATCCTACAGAGTTCAATTCCCCCTCCTAGCAGGATCCGTCATCCCTGTGGAACAGCGATTCAGGCCAGGACTTCGCGGGGGCCTACTCTTGCACTTCCCCAAGTGGATCAGGGGCGCTCTTGTCAAAGGGAAACGGCCCCCGAAAACTAACGCGGCCATTTTTAATTTTCACTAACGCAAGCCAACATAAATCTCTCAGTTCGCATTTCCATGTTTTGAAAAAAAAATTTTCCTTTTTGCCTTTTGGGTTTCGAATAACAAATGGAGACGCTCTGTAAAGATTATCAAGAAAAATGGGCAACCCGCGGGCCCCATTAAAAAGAGGGGGGTAATTTTAGGTAAATGCAACGGAATGAAACCTCCCAAGATGAGCTGTGGATAGAGGCGGCGCAAGACGTTAAACGCCCCCAATCATCGTCAGCTGGTCCTAATGGTGATGGACGACAAGTAACAATGGCCAGGATCCTCTGTACTTGACAGTGACTAGGGGTTTAATAATGCTAACAACTTAAGATACACGAAATAAAACAAACAAAAATTTATACCCCGCAAATTTTGGGACAAAAAAGGCCAGATAGAGCATAAACAAAATCTGACAGGAGTATGCAACAATAAACAAGCCCATAGAAGTAGGATGTACATGAAAGAGATTCCCCTATAACGTCAAAATCAACAGGATTTGGTAATAACAAGGGTGGGGGTCAGGCAGGTGCCAAGGGGGTGAAATCATAACCCCTAAGGATTGGGGGCGCAAAGGGGGAAAGTACGGTGTGGGGGATGAGGGAAGGGTTGGGGGGGGGGCCGGGGGGGGGTTTTTGAATTTTTGGTGGCGGGAGGGTTGGGGGTTTTTTAACGGGGTTTTGGGGCCATTTTACTGGGTTTACCAACGTGGGATATCGTGGTTTGGGCTTTTGTGTGGGCTTTTGACAAAAAAAAAAAGGGGGGGGCAAACCCTGGATAGGTGGGGCGGAAAAAGGGGAAAGGAAAACATCCAAACCCATTAGACTGGGAAAAAGCGTATTTTGTGGTCATCAAAGCGATTCACTCGAGGGTCGGGGGGTGTTTTGTTTGTCTGTTATTTCTTTTTTAATGGGGTAGTGGGGAAATCCCGTAATTTGGGGCAAAGGAGACCCGGGGGGGTGGGGTTTCTATGTGCAGGATTTTAAATCTGACGTAAAATAGAAAAGGTCGGGGAAAGGGTGGCCCCGGCCCGGAGGGAATAACCCTTTTGGAGATGGGAAAACTTTAGCGAGGGGCGTGGTATCTTGGGGGGCTGGAACCCAAATGTGGGTGGTGGGGGGCCGGGGGGATGTGGCGGGGAGTGGTTTTGGGGCGGGGGGGTGTGCGGAAACGATTTTTATGGTGGGTTTGGGGGTGGGGTCACCCGGCCCGGGGCTGACTCCGGTACTTTTTTCCTCCTGTTTCCTCCCCCGGAGGGCCCTCCCTCGGAATGTGCCTGCGCCGCCTCCATGCCCGTTCGAGTGTACACTCTCAAACTCGCCCGTTTAAGTGCATACATCTTGTCCACGTAATAGGATGGAACTCGTCAAACGATACAAAACAAGAGGCTCTTGGTCTACCTTGCATTCCCGAGTACATATCCGCACTCTGGTCCCTTTTCCAAACAAACGTAATGTGGGGCATTTGCATCTGGGTCACCTACATCCCCAACCAAATGCGGGGAACCGAGGGAAAAAAGGAAGAGACGCAGGGAAGAAGATGATGGATACCAAACCTCTTCCCCTTCAACCCCTACCACACAGGTGGCAGCGGTCCGTCACCTATACCCTGGTGCATGCCGTATCTTGGGACATCAACGAAGATCCGCGACATACAATATGCGGGTCAACCAGACACTCACGGTCAGCATTAAAAGGACGATTTAGCGACGGGCTGCGTAATAAAGGTCCCCCTCACGGCTAGTTCAATAAGCATATTATATTCGCTTAACGGCACTTGTTGGCATGCACTCGACGCCTCGTATATTGGTATGTTAGGAGTAATCTGTCAGGAACATAAATGGATGATAGATGTGTTTAGTCCAAACTCTACTTCTCCAATGGATGTTCGTGTAGCTGTAATTATTTGGTATCCATCCCTTATTCTTTTTTTTTTTTTTTTTTTTTTTCCTCGTTTATACTGTGAAAAATTATAACCAATAAAATATCTGAACGTTGAGAATCATAGGATCTCCGACAAAATAAGCAAATAACTCCCAAGGACAAACGACGGTTAAAAATCCACCAATTTACATCAATTCAGCTTGGAGGATCTGAACAAATCTGCCATTTCCGCTGTGACGCGTGCTAAGACGTGATCAAATAAGAACCAAGATTAATTACAGTCACGGTGAGTGTGCCAGTAAAAAGCGACAGCCAGATTCAGTGGATCCCTCCCCACAGTCCACCCTTGGCAGGAGCAGGAAAGGGGCAGCAGTGAGGATCGTGTTGCCTTGGGAGATTACTGGCCGTCGTGAGATGTCAACATGACTAAGGTTGCAAAAGTACATCAATTTACTATACCAATCACTTGCACTATTTTTTTTTTTTTTTTTTTTTTTATCTAATGCCCATTAAATGCTTACTAACCCTACAAGACTGGAAATAAAATCAACACCAACACCGCAAATTATAGCAATAGCATCGGACAGACTTACAGACAGACAGACCACAAGAGGCACAAAAAGTAGTATTGGCATCTGCACCAGCCAGAACAAGAGAGGCTGGAGCTTATTCTGATCAATAAAACCGTTGTTAGTGATGGTGGCACCCTCAAGGCGGTGGCGTCATGACCTTCCGCATTACTCCTGACGAATTCTTGGCCGTCTGTTTAATCGAGACCACTCCGTTCTGGCACGCTCCCTTATGCCCATACACGTTCCCTCCCTCCCTGTAAATGCGTATACCCCCCACTCTCTCTCTCTCTCTCTCACTCTCTCTCTCCCCTCTCTCTCTCTCTTATCTCTCTCTCTCTCTCTCTCTCTCTCTCTCTCTCTCTCTCTCTTATATATTATATAATTATAAATTTAAATTTATATATATATATATTAAAATTTATATACACACAAAACACACACAACACACACCATTACCATACAAACATACATACCTACTATAAAACACACACACACCAACACACGCACACGGCACAACCCAATACCCCTTTTCCCCCCCCTTTGTCTGTCCCTGGCGGTCCGTCTCCCCCTGTATAGGCCCATACGCCTCCCTCCTTACATATACGCACATGCCCTCTCCCAACCTCCCTCTACATTTCCATACACCAATGCTGCCCCTCTCTCTCTCTCCGACAGCTCAATCAAGGTTGTAGTCTTACTTCTAAAAACTCGCGGTGGATTCGTTCGACAGCAACTTCCATGACATGATATTTTGCGACGTCTTCATAGTATTAGCAAGTCAGCGATGTTAAACGCGTAAACTAATTAGACAGACTACCAATGACATAAATAGAATTCTAAAATCCTGCGCGAAGAACAGATTCCTTATACCATCAATCACGAAGAATGACAATTATTACAGCATGGTCCCCAAATAAGGCAACAGGATAGTTATTTTAACCACGAAAACTACCATAGCCACATATATATAGCCCCTCTTACCCCCCTCGGTCTCCCCCAAGAAGGCTAACAAGAGCCCTATACCGACAACCCTTACAAAAAATGTCTAATTTTCCATACCTAAAATTTAAATGGGTTTATCAAAAAAACCCCTCGTATTAGTGCGACAAGTAACTATACAAACAAAAACAAAATGTGCGACACACACACACACACAGATAGACATAGACGAGAGAGACAGACAGACAGACAGACAGACAGACAGACACACACACACACACACACACAAAAAAAAAAAAAATATCACGTGGCATTACGGATGTAAGAAATGTAAGCACAACACGCGATTACAACGAGTGGGAGACCAGAGAAAACGCAACGTGGTGGAGGTGCTGCTGGGCTATGTATGAGACTAGTCTAGAGAGCGTGTGAGTCAGCACAGGTCGAGAGTACCGCGTGACAGACGGTTGGCAAGCCTGCTAGCATAAACACACCACACAGTTGCCAGCCTTCGCCAGATTACAGACCCGACGAGTCTCGATTTCCCGTACCGCTCATCTGCTCTTTAATTCACAAGGCATGCCACCGACTGTGACATCACACCTCGTTCGTATCTGCATAAAGTGAAACTTCATATGTTGTCTAAAGATCAGCGTAACACTAAGCGTGAGGAGACAGCATGGCAAGTTGGGGAATGCACCCTATTGGGAGCGGGGGGGAAGTGGTTGGGGTGAGGGAGGAGGGGGAGGTAGAAGAGGCAGAACGGGGGGGAACAGGAGAGTGGGAGGGTTTAGGGGCAAGAGAGACTGGGGGGAAAGGGCAGTTAGAGGGGGGGGGAAAGGGGGGGGTTGAGAATGAGAAAGCGAAAGAAGGGGGGGAGGGGAGGGGGGGGGAGAGGGAGGGGAAGGTTAGAGGGAGAGAGAGAGAGAAAGAGAGGAGAAGAGAGAGAAAAGAGAGAGGAGGAAGAGAGAGAGAAGAGAGGGGGGAGGGTGGGAGGGGGGGGGAGGAGGGAGGGGGGGAACGGGAGTGAGGGAGGGGGGAGGAGGTAGGGAGGGAGGAGGGAGGGGGGAGGGAAAGGGAGGGGAGGAGGGGGAGGGAGGGAGGAGGGCGGAGTAGGGAAAGGGGAGGGACGGAGTGAGGGAGGGAGGGAGAGAGGGAGAGAAGGAGAGAGGGAGAGAGAGAGAGGTGGGGGGGGGGGGTTTTACAAGACTTGCCCGTACATCTGATACCGTAGGGAATGGCGATGTATAAGGCAGCCCTTCTGCTTCAGGTCGGAGACACCCCCCAGCAGGAAGGGCAGGAACACGCAGAATCGACAGCTGCAACGATGGCCCGGGAGGTCAGGAGAAGGTGCTCAACTCGGGCATTGTTATTTGAACTCATCGTCTCCTGAAGACTACATCACCACTTCAAAAGCTGCATTACCCGCCCGCATTGTGGGGGTTTCGGGGGGTTTTCCTGGGGGGGGGTTGACATCGAGGGAAACCAAAGAACGGCCAATACATGCTGGCCGAGCTGAGTGGGAAAATGTGTATTTTTTTAGGGGTCTCTCTCTTCTCTCCTCTCCTCTCTCTCTCTTCTCTCTCTCTCTTTTCTCTCTCTCTCTCTCCACCCCCTCTCTTCTCTCTCCTTTTCCTCCCCCCTTCTCTCTCTCTCTTCTCTCCACCCCCTTCTTCTCTCTCTCTCTCTCTCCACCCCCTCTCTCTCTCTCTCCTCTCTCTCCACCCCCTTCTCTTTTCTCTCTTCTCCACCCCCCTCTCTCTTCTCCTCTCTTCCCACCTCTCTCTCTCTCTCTCTTCTCTCTCTCCACCCCCCCTCTCTCTCTCTCTCCACCCCCCCTCTCTCTCTCTCTCCAACCCCCCCCTCTCTCTCTCTCTCTCTCTCTCTCTCTCTCTCTCTCTCTCTCTCCACCCTCTCTCTCTCTCTCCTCTCCTTCCCCCCCTCTCTCTCTCCTTTCCCCCCCTCTCTTTCTCCTTCCCCCTTCTCTTTCTCTTTCTCTTTCTCTTTCTCTTTCTCTTTCTCTTTCTCTCCCCCCCCCCCCCCAACACTCATGACTGCCCTGTTATTCAGCGCATCAAAACTCGAGATAGCAGCAAACGGCGGCGTCCTGACGGAACCCCCTTAGCGCGCCCTCCTCCCCCGGCGAGAGTGCGTGAGGAGCGGGAGGTTGTTTCACTTGATACGGCTGCCGGTCCTGCTGTCTTTGTTTCTCACCCTCGCCACGTCCTACCCTCCCTGCCGACACCGCAATGGTTCACTACCCCGCCATTCACCTTTCCATTAGTGGACCACTACCTCATACCCTTCTCGACCTCTTGCTCATCCTTATCCTTTGCCTTGGTAGATGACTGGTGGTCTTTCGCCGCCGCCGCCGCCCTTCCTCCCTCCCTCCCTCCGCGCCACCTCAAACTTTTTTAATTGCAGCTCTCCGCTTTCCTATCGGGGCTTGTCTCTCATTCCGCCCGTTTCGCACATGGCTGGACATTCAAAAACAAATTGCTCCCAATTAGACGAGGTTTGGGATCGGTTCATCTGGCTCCCGACTCTTTATGACGAGCTTGTCTTTCCTTCTGTGAAGATGGTTATTCTCGTCCCCCTCCGCTGTAACACAGGCTTCCTCCCCCGCCCACAGAGGAGCCTGCCTCTCCTTTCTCTCCATCCCACACATACCCACGTCCTTTTGCTTCGTGTTAGTGCGTCCTTTGCTCCCCTCCCCTCCACCTCTTTCATGAGATTATTACCCTGAAATCTCACTCCCTTCCTCCTCTTAGTCTTCTCCCCTAGACCCATCCATCGTCCAATTGCCCCTTCGTGCATCCCGCTTGCCGCCCTCCCCTTGCTCGTCTTTCTTCGCTGGATTCTGTTGGTCTCTCAAGCCAGAGTGGGTTCCCTTCTCTCAAGCCTTAACAAATCGAAAACAAGAAAACTTCCAGCATGGCAATACATCAATTCATCCCGGAATGAAGGGGAAAAGAAACCTTCAAAAAAACTGTTCTGGTCACTTCACATTTTGACAAGATGACAATTTCCCTACAAGTGCCGTCACAGCCACTCTCGCCCGCGAACTCTTACCTGAACACTTTTTCTCGGTTTTATCTGCCCGGCGAGTACCATTAACTTCATGCCTCACGGCATTCACACCTGGATGCCGATGCCCTCGACCCCCACCCCAAACACACACTCCCTGGACTCCTCCTCCAGGCCGCTGCTGTCATGCTGCTGTAACCCTCACTGTCCTTTTTACACCACTTTCTGGTCGCTTTCACCAACAGCAGTCGCTGTTCTGGTCTCCGTTACTCCCTCAACGAGCAGCTTCTAATCGGGTTTGCTTCCTGTATGAACAGAGCGATTACCAAACCCGTAATTCATCTCTTTCCACGTTTATCTGTTTATGCAGATGAGGCAGGGTTGGGGAGGGGAGGGGAAATGATAGGAGAGGCGAGCAGGAGGCAAAACACGTAGAAAGGCTGTGCGAGGTCTTAGCAAAGTGGTCATCTGCTCGACAAGGCCCCCCCCCCCCCCTCACACACACACACACACACACACACACACACACACACACACACACACACACACACACACACACACACACACACCAAACACACCGACTAATCCCAAAACTTCCCCACCTGACTCTTGTCGCAAGTACAGTTCAAAGGCAGTCACCAGAACTCTATGTCGTATGGTAAAAAAAAAAAAAAAAAAAGGGGAAAGTAAAAAGGAACATAACATATCCCATCATTTCCTCTCTACACCTCACACTTATTAACATTTTTGTACTCACATTAATATTGACAGTTCACTGCTACGCACTGTGTTTACTCCAAGCCATCATAACAGCTTCCCGTGGAAAGCAAAAGTACCTAGCTAAATAAAAGTACCATTTTTAGAATCCTTCATCTAATAACTTGCCGGTTACCCGCGTCCACACCAAGATTCGAGAACAATCCCATCGTGATAAGCACAATCGCAAAGTCTTCTGCCGTGGACCCTGTACATTTACGAGGTACTTCGACCCGTATCACAGCTTGCAATTGGTTCCGGTAACTAATCCTTACTATCCATACAAAGAACCAATCGGCCTGTTAATAACAAAGGTTAACATTATTCACCTACAGCAACGAATACCTCCACGCGTTAATTAAAAGATAACGCTCTGGATGTGGCACCAAGATGACCTTGTTTGACAGCTAAATATCTCGGCTCTTAATTTAGAAATTGGCAGATTGGACAGGTCTGGTGTAGTGAATATCAGTCCTATCAAAAACAACAGAGATAACATTCAATATGCAATCAACAACAAAAACACTACACTGCTGACGGAGACTCCAACGCCACACCGCGTTCGCCCGCTATAGATTTCCAAGGCGCCCCAACAGGGGTGAATGCATAAGAGCTAGGGAGCGAGGCGGTCGTCGAGGCACTCCTCCTCCAAGCCAAGAAGGGGGAAATTAAATACATTTTAACTGCTAATGGGTGTGGGAAAGGTCACATGCATTTGTCTCAACAAGTCAGACCTGTTAAGGAACACTTCTAAAAGAAACGGAACTTGTTCGGGGCTCCTGCACAAGCACGACAGAGAGCAGTTACTCCACTGCGAAGAGCGTAGGGATAAAGTGGCACTAATAAAGGCAAGAGGCGCAGTGTCGCGGGTGTGGGTGGAGGTGGTGGCGGCGGCGGCGGCGGTAACCGGGCCACGGCGTCAACCACAACAGAGGGACTCATCCCACGTCTTCTCCCATCCATGACAATGTTACTCGATGATTTCCATATTATCCTAGTCTTATCAGAATTACATCATCCTCGTTTTGTTCGTTTACTCTCAAATGTTGCTAACACATTTAGTGCCAATCTTAAGTCAGTAAAGTTTATAAACATATAAGATATTAAAAGCCCTTGTCTGAGAGAATACACACACACATGTATAGTGTGTATTTATAGTTGTATTTATATTTATATTTATATATTTATATATGTTTGAATTTCTATATTTATACTTATAATATATATATCATAATATATATATCATAATATATATACTATATATATGTATAAATATATAACTACAAACATATAAATATATAAATATAAATATATATACAAGAATAAATATATAAATACAAACAAATATATAAATATATATAAATACAACTACGGATACAGATACAGATACAGATACAGATACAGATACAGATATATACACACACACACACACACACACACACACACATATATTATTCTGACTGTGAGGGATGGTAAGGATAAGGACAGGGGAAGGGGAAGGAGAAGGAGAGGGAGAGGGAGAGGGAGAGGGAGAGGGAGAGGGAGAGGGAGAGGGAGAGGGAGAGGGAGAGGGAGAGGGAGGGATAGAGAGGAAGAGAGGAGAATAGGGAGAGTGCGAGGAAAGAAACAGAAAGAAAGAAACAAACAAACAAACAAAGAGGAGGGGGGCTCTGATCAACACACCCCTGACAGGACGTCTTAGCAGCCACAGCGGCCGCCCCCAACTTTAGTTCTCTAAAGGTAAAGGCAGGCAAGCACAGCCAAAGCAGACGCCAAGTACCGCATGAGTAACAGCCCCCCGAGTCCGCCGGTAAGAATCCTCGCGTTCAAGTTCTCACCTTTAGGCAAGCGCGCGAAGGGATCAACACCATCATGGTTCGGCTGTTAAGATAGGCCTAGCAGGCAAGCAGGAAAATGGACATAGGAGGAGGAGAAAAAGAATAAGCAGGCAAAGGCACAACCATGAGCTGGCGTCACTCAAGACTGGTTCTCGGGAGGGCTGTGTCACTTTATAAGGACTGTGACGTCACCCTATCATCCTCCACCCCCTCCCTTCCCTCCACTCGCTCCCATCTCTACCGCTTTGCCACAGGAAACTGCCGCATGCCGGATCTGAGCGCCACTTCGCCCGACTCCTCGCCAGACAGCATCCAACGGACTCACCACATCCTTCCCTCCGTCCGTCCCTCCGTCCGTCCCTCCCTCCCCCTCCCCCGCACTCCGTCACGCTGGTCGCCCGGTCCGCCGCGAAATCACGTCCCGCTGACGTCCCCCTCGCATGGTGTAGCTCCTCACGGACTTTCCTCCCATGCGAGAGTCGCTCTCTCGCTGGCGCTTACTCACGCACTCGCACGTATATAGAGGCTCCCTGTCGATCCGGAAACTATTAGGCAAACTTTCATAAATCAGTTAGGCCACTTTAATCAGCGTCTGATATAATAATCCCGGGGATCTGTAACACTAACGCGATCAGGGTAAAGAAGTGAGAGAAGAAATTAGGAATGTAAAACAATATAAGGAAAGCAATGAATGGAGGGTTACGAAGAGGGGCAGAATGTGTTACAGAACACAAACAGGGTTAATTTCGAAGATAGGCAAAGGGGATGCGGTACTCATACTAAACTGCCTCCATCGGCGGCGACGCCCGCCCGCCCGCCCGTCCGCCCGTGAGAGCTTCCAGCCAGGGGGAACCCACAAGAAAATCGATACTCCCATCACCACTTCCCTGTCGCGCCTCCCTCAGGAGTACCCTGCTATCGCTCACGCTTCCAGCTACTTGTAGTCGCACTTCGACCCCGTCCATCTGTTTTCATGTCTGCTGGACTCTATCTCTAAGTAACGATCTTTATCTATCTGTCACACATACACCCACCTCAGTCACTCCCTCTGACAATATAAACCACGCAATAAATACATTGCACCCAAAATTGCGTCTTTCCTTGGAATAACAAAGAATGATGAACCAGGATAGGCATGGTGAGAATCGGAAGGAACGAACGAATGGTCAAGACTATGAAAGAATGATAATTTCTATGTTGACAGAATCTCACTAGGGTATGGCAATGCGATTATATAAAAATTAAGAATTTAAATGTAAAAAAAAAAAGAAGGATATTTCTGCTGATGAAATGACAAGCTTTAGACGAGACCGACGAGAAAGACGACACAGATGAGAAAGAGAGCCAAGGGCGGTACTGAAGCAGGCGAAGAGCGGAGGGGGAGGGGGTAAGCCAGGTACAGACATAGCTAAAAGGCTAGGCGAGCGAGGGGGCAGCAGGTGGCAGGAACAAAGCAAGGGCCAAAGAAAAGAAAGGGAGGAGTGCGGCGCGGGTAGGATTCTCGTCTACATCCCTAAGCATACGTACATTTCCCGGGAAAAAGCCACAAAAGTTGTAACTTGAGACAGTAATGGCAAGAGCATAATTATGAAGAGGTTGTGCAAAGTCTGTGATAGTTTAAGCAAGAGGTCAGAGATATGAAAAGTCTGGGAATACAGTCAGAAATAAACAAAACTTGGGCAGCGAGTGTTACCGTATGACTGTCGGTGTACGTCTGTCTGCTGATCTTTTTCTGTCTGAAGGTAGATATTTTTATCCGCAAACTCCTAGCCTAGGCCGGGGACTGCGCCGTGGATCAAGAGAGCCCCAAAGACCGATTCGAGCAAAGCATTCGACGAGCGCGCCAGCACAGCATGGGGAAGGGGGGGCAGCGTGGATGCTGATGAGGACCAAAGAAGACGGGCAACGAGAACCCAGACGTACGAGTAACTCGATTATTTATCCTGGAGTGGGACTGTGGAGGTGAACCGACCCGAGAGCAGTTGCCGATGTGTGGCCATACATTGTGATGATGATGGGTTGGTAGCCAAAGGGGGTAGGGAAGACTGGGCTGTAGAGACGCAGTTGCCACCAAAGGGCTACTGTCTAACGCCAAGGAAGCCTTTTTCGACATAGGCCTAGTAAACAGCCCGAGTGAAAGGCCAACACGCGCCAGGGATGGTGAGGAATGCTAGTTGCTAAGGGTGTATACTCACGGAGGGTTAGGAGGAGGGAGAGACGGCGCTCGCCATCAGTGTTGTGGAGGGAGAATGCTCACTAATAAAGTTGAAGGGACAGTGAGAGTAAACGCGGAACACGGGCGAGTCCAAGCCAGCTAGGGCGGGAAGGCAAAGCTAGACAGAGAGCGAGGGGCGAAGAGGGGAGACTATTGGCGGGAACGCGGGGAGAGGACTGCTACTACCAACTCGATAGGAGGGACTTGTTCGTGCGATGTATAAAACGAAGGGAAAATCCATCAAAATTGGAAGAGGGGGGATAGGAGGAGGTGGTGAGGAGGAGGAGGAGGAGGAGGAGGAGGAGGAGGAGGAGGAGGAGGAGGAGGAGGAGGAGGAGGAGGAGGAGGAGGAGGAGGGGGAGGGGGAGGGGGAGGCGGAGAGGGAGGGGGAGGAGGTGGTGAAGTAGGCGGAGGAAAAGAAAGAAAAGAGGATGCAGAGGGGGAGGGAGGAGAAATGCAAACTAAGGCGAGAAGCAAATAACGACAATGGGGAAAGGGGGAAAACCCTAACGGCATGGGGAAACCAGCAGGGAAACTAACCGAGGGGAAAGGGGTTGTTCCTATGCGAGAGGGCCAAAAGCTGTCAACAAGGGGAAGCTTTGGACGTGGGGATAATGGGTGAGCATACATAATGTACTATCCAGTCTGTTTCCCCCTCCCATATTTCACACGATGCCAGCACTGCATCGCCGCAACGCTTTCCACCCGTGCGCGACGTGGCGTGTATGTGCACGAGCAGAAACCAACATCGGCATGCGCGCTTCCATCCCAGTGCACAACTCTGAACTCACACGTATCCTTTATCTTCTATCTACTTCTACCAGCAGCCTTCTAAACTAATACGAAATACTTAACATAAGTAAACTTAGCTTACGGCAAAAGAGCTCCACGCTGCACTCACCTGAAAAGAAAAAGAAAACACGTTGTATAATAAGCAAGTACACAAATCACATATCAATCATCAAAAAAAAAAAAAAAAAAAAAAAAAAAAAAAAAAAAAAATATATATACGTAGTTCTTAATATATAAATTTGGAAGAGGAGAAAGCCCTCCCCATAAGTGACATAAGCGTTACAAACGCTATTATGCACATGTTAATGTTACACTAGACTGGGCCGGAAAAAATGCTCTAAGGCCGCGCGACACACACGGAAAGGGTGTACACAGTCATCGCGGATACAGTTTTATAAATTTAACGGCACCTGTGTAGTCCAAGGAAGAAATGTGTAATAAAAAGGAAAAGTAGTCGAGATGGGATAGGCGGTGTACATGGAGCACACAGGTGAGAAAGGGGGCTAAAGGAAGAGAAAAATAAACAGGCGAGGGCCAAGACAGCAGGAATAAGTGCTAAACGTGAAAATTTTGAGACTGAAGAATAGGTAAAAATCCACAGGCTTTTAACAACCCAGCTAAATATGCTGCCAACCAGCCAACTGTCATTTAAGAGACACTTGCGGAAACTTGTCGATATCAATTAACTAGTAAAATCAAACTAGCTATTGGCAGACATGTAAACGTACAGGGGGGGGGGGGGGGAGACAGGGAAGTGGAGGAGATGGCGAGGGGGGGAGGGAGAGTAACGGTAAGAATAATGAACAAAGAAGAAAATGCCTGCATCGTAGAATAAGAAGATTGAGAAAAAGTGTATCGGCACAACAAGGAAAAGGAAATGAAAAAGAAAAACGAGCAAATCGTCGAACGGAATGGGAGGGGAGGATAAAGGGGAAGCGGGACAGGGGAAGCCGGAAAGAAATAAAAAGAAGAGATGGAGAGGGAGCGGAAGGCCCGAAACAAACACATTTCGTTCCCTTGAGGCACCGAGCCGGTACGAAGGATGCCAAGCAGTGCCATCCGCCCACGTGACTCACAGTGCCAGCTGTGACCCTCTCTTAACGCACACATTCCCAGCATTCAGAACCAAAAAATCACGTGCTACTACAAACAACCATCGAAGCAAAAATACATCATAGGAATAACGTGAGAAGAGGGAGAAGAGCGAAGAAGGGAAACACTACAGAATGGGGGGGGGGGGGCTAGTGGAGGGAAGGATTGTAAACGATAGGGAGAAAGGGAATGAAGAAAGGGCGTTGAGATGGAATAGAGAACAGAGAAAAAGGAAAGGGAGAGAGGCAGGGGGAGAGAACGAGAGAAAGAGAGAAAGAGAGAGAAAGAGAGAAAGAGAGAGAGAGAGAGAGAGAGAGAGAGAGAGAGAGAGAGAGAGAGAGAGAGAGAGAGAGAGAGAGAGAGAGAGGTGGGGGAGAGGGGGGTGATTAAAGAATTATGAAAGATTAACGGTCGAAGGAGATAGGAAATGCAAGGGAGAGAAGCATGAGAGCTCACTCACCCCCCCCCCCCCCACCACGTATCCAAAATTAACAAAACCATATACCCCACAGACTTACTACGACCATGATTCATGTCTGTTCAATATAATGTGATCAATAACAAAATGAAGGAAGCATAGTAGTAATGGAGGCTATGATAAATACAAAAAAAATATATATATATAAATGAGTTCCTAACCAATGGATAGTTTGATTCTTCGCGATAACGGACGTGCATATGATACTCCAACAAAGTTCAATGGGTCAACTTGAGCAACAAGTTTAACAAGCAGGTTGCCCCTCCCACTCTTACTTGCTGCTACAAGCAACCCTCTACAGAAGACCTTCAGCGACCATAGAAAGAGGCGCTTTATGCTGCGCTAGTCCGGCCGGCGTGGAAAGAACTGATGTGTAAAAAAACCGAAGCTCAGCAGGCTAATCATAGACTCCGGCGATCCCAAGTGTTTTAGACAAGAGCACCTGCGGGACACGCACAGCGCACATCTGTTCACCTGCAAGTTCCTTTCTGTTGGGTGTTTACTTA
>NC_061839.1:10780887-10795887 GCF_019202785.1 Penaeus chinensis
GGAGGAGAGGGAGAAGGAAGGGGAAGGAAGGGGAAGGAAGGGGAGGGAAGGAAAGGGAAGGAGAGGGAGAAGGAAGGAGAGGGAAGGAGAGAGAGAAGGAAGGGGAAGGAAGGAGAGGGAAGGAGAGGGAAGGAGAGGGAAGGAGAGGGAGAAGGAAGGGGAAGGACGGAGAGGGAAGGGGAAGGACGGAGAGGGAGAGGGAAGGGGAAGGACGGAGAGGGAGAAGGAAGGGGAAGGACGGAGAGGGAGAAGGAAGGGGAAGGTCGGAGAGGGAGAAGGAAGGGGAAGGTCGGAGAGGGAGAAGGAAGGGGAAGGACGGAGAGGGAGAAGGAAGGGGAAGGACGGAGATGGAGAAGGAAGGGGAAGGACGGAGAGGGAAGGAGAACGAGAGAGAAGGGGTAGGAGAGAGGGGAAAGGGAGAAAGCAAAATAAATAGTATAAGAGAGGGGGAAGGGATGGCATATAAGTACCGGTACTCCATCCGGAAAAGACGTATCTATGAACATTATGTTTGACTACAATTCGTATTAGTAACAGTTGTACTTTGATAGGAACAATTTATATAACAAATTGTTGTTGAGGAAATCAGTACACAGGAAAAGAAAACTGCATCGATCTTGAAGTGTGGCTTTGCGAATACCTGCACTTTTTAGCTTACAGAATTAGCAACACGGCAATAGACCTAAGTTTTATTGAATACCTTTACACGTGAATTAAGGTTACAATCCAACACTCCCAAGAATCAATGAATAACAGTTTTCTCAAAATTTAATTAGCATCAAGCCTCTAGTTGCTCTGTCCAGTCAGGAAATCGGTACGTCGGTCCCCTGACTATCCTACCGGTTGCTAATAAGAATCATGAAGTTCGGGTTTCCAACCAGCCACACAGTCTTCGCCGGCACATGCCTGCTTGGGGTCGAGCCAAAGCACGTCTTAAGAGATATCGACTTGCATTACTTTGATTCAACTTTCTACCTAAACCATATATTCCTGAAATTTTATATTAAGCATCACCAATAATAGGATAACAAGGAAGACAGACACTCTCTCTCGCTTATAAACTAAATAAGACAAAACAAATCTACGAGAAGGTGTTTGGGTTCTTCCCAAATATCAAAACAAGCACAGAAAGCCTGCCATTGCCAGAAGAAGCAGTACATGAGCAAGGTTCAAGGAGGTTGCCAAAACACCTTGCGCTTGCTAAACGGCCGGCGGAACCTGGCGGGCAGCATGGAAACTTTAGAAAAGACGATAAGGGGATGCATATACACTAATGACAGAAAAATAAACTTTAAAAGCACTAGTGGACTGGTTCCAGAGACAGCCTTTTCAAACACATTAAGAAACACACATCGATCACCATGTTAATCATTGCAGACATAATCACGTCGGAAATGAAAAGCGTCAAGATACCACAAAGTGTCATGAAAATACAGGACGGGAAAAGGCCCGGGGATCTGAAGAATACGGTGTAGTGGGAAATCCAGGGGGAGGGAGGGGGAGGAGCTGGAGCCCTTGAGGGTGGGAGTGTGGGACTCTGGTGGCCGTGACCACACTCACGTGGTACCTTAGGGGTGGGTAGTCAGGTGGGTGAAGATTCCTTCTAACGGGGTTATAATACCAATGAAAGGAATGGGAATTACTAGTCTGGGAAATATGAATAATACCCATGCTTATTCTGCGCCTATCGAGACTTTTTTTTTTTTTTTTATCAAGGTAATCATTCCGATTGATGGAGGCGTCGGCCGCAGATCCATTCCTTAAAAGACGAAATGAAGGAAAAAATTATGTTTTGGATGGGCAGCCCAATTAGGAGGGGAGGGGATGAAGCGCAAGGGTAACACTGCACGACGAAGAGAAGAGCGCCGAGGTGATGCCGGCCACGTGGCGGTTGGGGGGCGGGGGGAAGTCACGTGGACAACACCCGGCTACCAAAACCGTGATTCATGAGTACTACCGCAACTTTCAACGAGAGAATTCAATTTTGTTGATAACCTATCGCGGGGAAATTAATCTGTCCACTAAATCCCAGTTCACTTCGACGCCAAAGTGATTTCAGAATAGGCGGAGAAACAAAAGACAGCGGAGTTGGTAGTTAGGCTTGATTACGGGGCGTTGGTGACAATCTGGAATCATTTCAGGAGGCCTAGGTGGAGTCTCGAGGCCAGGGCTGGAGGCTAAGGCTGGAGACCGGGCATTGAGCGGAATGGCATGTGTGTATATATGAACGTATGTAGACCCTGTCCTGGCACCCGCTGTTGGCAAGCCGCCACGAACTAGTAACCCAGCAGCACCTTGCACCTACGCGCCATAAAACTTACTCTCGATAAAGAAAAAACAAATTTTATATTTTCCACCTGATTAATCCGCCGCCCCAATCCCACTTACAACAAATACATGTAATCCATTTTATTTAGTTTCATAAAGCAGTGAATAAAATGTGTCAATGCTATGGAATGACCAAGTAGCGAGCCGAAAAAATCCGGACATGACTGGAAACTGAAAGAACAAAAATCCGAGACAGGCTGCACCAAAGCCTATTACACCCAATGAAAACTTAGGCAGCACGAGCTCATCAAGTATTCATTACTCGATGGCCGCCCCTTCGAACCCATCATACGCATACCTATTTACACGTACTGAGACGCCGACGGACATGCGCTCTGAGCAAATGGACACACAAAGAGCAGCAACGAGGCCCACCTTGCGTGATTCCATGTCTATGGGAAGTCAGCCAGAATATACATCTACATATACACATACATACATACACATCACAGAGACCCACGTGAGGTACGTGTGGTTAGTTCTTTGTGTGTATATCTATATATGCAAGCGTAGATGATTGTGAATAAATACCTATGTGTGTGTATGGTATGTGTGTGTGTATGGCGTGTGTGTGTGTGTGTGTGTGTGTGTGTGTGTGTGTGTGTGTGTGTGTGTGTGTGTGTGTGTGTGTGTGTGTGTGTGTGTGTGTGCGGCGTGTGTGTGCGTGTGTGTGCGTGTGTGTGTGCGTGTGTGTGCGTGTGTGTGTGCGTGCGTGTGTGTGCGTGTGTGTGTGTGTGTGTGCGTGCGTGTGTGTGTGTATGGTGTGTGTGTGCGTGTATGGTGTGTGTGTATGGTCCGTGTGTATGGTGTGTATGTGTATACGGTGTGTGTGGGGTGTATACGGTGTGTGTGTGGGGTGTATACGGTGTGTGTGTGGGGTGTATACGGTGTGTGTGTGGGGTGTATACGGTGTGTGTGTGGGGTGTATACGGTGTGTGTGTGGGGTGTATACGGTGTGTGTGTGGGGTGTATACGGTGTGTGTGTGGGGTGTATACGGTGTGTGTGTGGGGTGTATACGGTGTGTGTGTGGGGTGTATACGGTGTGTGTGTGGGGTGTATACGGTGTGTGTGTGTGGGGTGTATATGGTGTGTGTGTGGTGTATATGGTGTGTGTGTGGTGTATATGGTGTGTGTGGTGTATATGGTGTGTGTGTGTGGTGTATATGGTGTGTGTGTGTGTGTGTGTGTGTGTGTGTGTGTGTGTGTGTGTGTGTGTGTGTGTGTGTGTGTGTGTGTGTGTGTGTGTGTGTGTGTGTGTTCGTCTGTGCGTGTGTGTGTGTGTGTGACCGTGTATAGCATGTGATTGTGTATGTGCGAGGCTGAGTTTGAGAGCTAGCCTGAGTGCGCGCGTGCAGGCGTGGTGAGGACCTGGTAAACACAGCCCTACTGCCGCCCTGGCTGGATCGATGCTGCTGGCTGGCTCGTCCTTACGCCCGTGTGCCGTCCCGCCGTCACCCATCAGCCTACCCTTGACCCCCCGCTCTCCGATCTATTCTTTGTCAATACGTTGGTTACTTCGATAACGACCAAACATCCAAGAAATACACACTTTGTCTTCGATCGGCCGAAATATCACTTGATAATCAGTGCCCCGTCTGTCTCTGCTGCTCCGCAAACCTCGGCCCTCGAGAGCACAGCCTTCGGCCAACAACGTTCTTACTCACCAATTCCCCCCAATAGTTTGGCCAGTGTTCCAAACCTTTGCCACCTACACTAAGTACAGACATGGTTCATGGTGGAAAGGGCCAAGGTCGACATAGCATGTGGCCAGCCTGACCCAAGGATCTCGGATGCGCCGACTGTTACCGACAAGGCCCAATTCGATACTGAGCAGGCAAGGATAGAAGGAAGCATACCACCGACAATCAGGCATATACCATCCTTCCACGTCGAAGATGAACTGCACTTGATTACGAGAAGGAGTGTCGCTGCACATGTCAGAACAAGTTAAAGAAATATTGAGCTAGACGATGTTGGTGTATTTCACCGTCATAGTGTTGCTAGGTGCTGCGTGTGGCTGTTACGGCACCCCTCGGCCAGCTCGCCCTTGCCACCACCCGCTGCGCCACCCTATCTACCTTCGCTGTCTATCACTCACACACTGGAATCATGATGCACATGCTGCTGTGGTACTCTGCGATTAGAAAAAAAAGTTGACCTGCACAATACCCTCTCTATCACTGAAACAAATGAGGACTTGCGAGAGAGCAAACCACCATGCCACATTTAGGAACATCGAATCCTTATGACTAATAACAATAGTAGTAACAAACAGTTCCCTTCATATCCTTATTTTGCCTTCCTCCCAAGTGTTTCCACAGGGATGCTGGATTTTTTGTTTACCATTTCCCGCAAAATCTTCCGATGAGATAAACAATAAACCCGAAGAAATTACCGAATCACACTTCGTTTCTTTACCAGTGGCCCTCTGTGCCTCCCACAAAACATCTATGGCACTGCTTACTTGCATCAGTATCAAACAAAAGTTTTTAGAATGGTTTCGTTCAGTAATCGATATAAAAATATTTTAAGGTGCATGTGAGGCACACATTTTTCATTCAACTATTTTAACAATTGCAAAAAGAATGATATTACATCAAGATAAGATGACGTAACTACAAACCCGTCAAAACCGGCTCTATCTCTCTCTCTCTCTCTCTCTCTCTCTCTCTCTCTCTCTCTCTCTCTCTCTCTCTCTCTCTCTCTCTCTCTCTCTCTCTCTCTCTCTCTCTCTCTCTCTCTCTGCCAAAAGTAGTTCTGATCCGATGATAGCCTCCTGAATCCCACCTATTCGCATTTAAAAAAGCCGAACGAGTTGAAAAGCACAATGATGTCATCTAAACACACAACTGGTTAGTTTAATCCCAGTGATAACAAATGATGCTGTAGAAAAACTGAGCAACTCTAAATTAAACGTTTTAAGCAAGGTGGAACTACAATTCCGCAATGCTAAATGCTATCGAAAAAATCAGTACATTCATGAATCTCCCAGCACCCGTTTAAACAGTAAGCAAATTGAGGGTTGTAGAGATGCTTCGAGGGACCCACTATTATTGTTCCCTAGGAGCAACAAGACGAATCCACAACCCCCTTCATCCACCAAAGAATCACGTAACGTAACCAGGGACAACTGTCGTAATGAACGTGTGCGTGACAAAACGATGCATCATATATAGAGTATTCGATACCACGATGCAAAATTGCACCGCGTCAGAACTCCCATTCGACATAGCAACTCTAGCAGAAACATTTGTCAGACAGGAACAAGGAACAGGCGATCCGGAAGATTTTGGAGAAAATAGGGGGAAAGGTAGAGGTGCACTAGAGAGATAGAAGAGGGGTATAGGGGGAGGGGGGGGGTTACATGGAGTTTGGAAAGGGGAGAGCGGTACACACGAAGAGGGGAGAGGGAAACGGGAGTGGGGAGGGCGAAAGACAGGGAGAGGAGGGAACACCACTAGTCACCTAGCCTTCACGCCCCTCGCCCTCAATGATCTCACAACGCCCTTTAGCCTGGCACCGAGAACTCTGGATTTTTTTTTTTTTTTTTTTTTTTTTTTTTTAAACTTTCAATGCATTTCTCGCGTTGTGACATGTCGAGCTGTAATCGAGGACTTCAAGAAGCAGTACGTGAGTTCCGACTTCACGTGGCCTGCAGGTTCTTACGTGAACATCAATCTCCCCTCCGCACTACGCAACATCGCATTTCGCCTCGCGTGTACACAACTCATACTGAGGCACGAAAGCGAGAAACGGTGTGTGTGTGTGTGTGTGTGTGTGTGTGTGTGTGTGTGTGTGTGTGTGTGTGTGTGTGTGTGTGTGTGTGTGTGTGTGTGTGTGTGTGTGTGTGCGTGCGCGCGCAGGCGTGCAGCATACTAAGTATATAGTATGTAAACCCTTTTTTTTCGATAAGTATACTTACGTATATATACAAAGCCTTTGAGACACTACGATATCAACAAAATATTCATCTTTTACAGCATAAGCGCTTTCAAGTAATTATCACCTGCATATCAATATCCCTTGGGGTAACCGTTCGCCAAAACAATCCGCAAATCAAAACGGAAAAAAAATGTACGCACTCGCCCATCAATAACGTTTCTCTCAAAAGCAACAACGTCCTGCTAGGCAGCGTCGTGACACATCATCCCAATGATTATTAATTGCCATTCGTGTCTGCCAAAATCAATTCGCATGTCGGCATGAAATAGCCGCCAGGCAAGATAAAACATAGGTCCTCTTTGAGGCGGAAAGCAGTGTTTCCCCATAAGGACACTGATGATCCGCTCTTCGCATGGCCTGCGAGGAAAGCACGACCGGGCGCCGGGCCAAATTTCAGCCCGTCCGTCCGTCCGTCCGTCTGGGGAGACACTTCCAAAATTTCACGTTTGATCAGTGGCTTAGGACTTAAAAGCTTCAGTAGAATTGGAGAGTGTTGCAAGAAACGAATGACATTCATTTTTAAGATGAAATAATAACATATGTGAACCCATGTGTGCATAACTATAAATTATGAAAAAAAAAAAAATCATATATATATATATATATATATATATATGTATATATATATTGTATATATAGTATAATATACATATAATATATGTGTATATATAAAATTATTACATATAAGCATATATATATATATAATATAAATATTACATATACATATATGTATAAAATATGTATATACGTATATAATATACATATGGATGTGTGTATGTATATATATCTACATATGTATGTATAGGTATATATATAAACACCAGAAAAGTTAGTTTCAAACATAGTTCACAGAAAATATACCCAAGTACTTCAAAAACATTGTGCTAAAATGAATGTGGCGACCTTGCATCTTACGCTGGAGTGTAAACATCACGTTGATATTGCTACTACCTGAATTTATAGCAGTCTCAACCAAAGCAAAACTAAGTGATCACGTGACAATCCGAAAATAAAAAGGTCAATAAAGAACGTACTTTTCTGCAAAGGTTACCATAAAGAACGTTCCGCTTTCACATTAGCTGTCCCGTCACAGGACCTCCCTCCGAACTGAACACAATGCATGTAGGGCAAATGTTCACCCCTGCTGGGAGTGGTAGCACTTCAATATTTCCTATTAAGCAAGAATCAGCAAATTCTGAAGCCTGCAAAACCATATTTCATTTTCACTTTGCACACCCTCGCGTAGACGAAGAGCCGCAGGGAGCATGCAGGTAGACTAACAGCTACGTCATTCAACGCTTCATGGTAGCGGCTGTTACTACGTCATCCCTCGCTTAAAATATATACTGACTCTGTAGTAAATCTCTCCGTATTTCTCCCGGTGTATGCGTGACACGGAGGTGACGGAGGTGACTAGGTGACACCGAAATGATTCACTGATGAACTCGGCCCCTTTTGCGATTCGTTCTCCCATCACCCAGCTTAGTGAGAGCCACACCACGGATAAAAAGGTATTGGTCAGAAGCGAGTACTACAGCATACAAAAGTGAAGTGACCATCCATTCACTTGCAGTTAAATAATCGTATCAATGGATGCAAAAATCTTTGTATATAATTTAATAATCGTTTATATAGGTTGACTCTCCGCAAGACGAGCTTAAGAATTACCGTAGGGACAGACATAAGGAAAATAAAAGGTCGAACGGGGCCGCACACTCATAATTGCGACTAATTATCTCGAGCAACATGAAACACCATGACCTTGACAGGCTTAACCCAGAAGGACGATCCAGAGGTGAAGCCCCGCGATCTCCAAAGCCACCCACGTCTGCGTTTTATTAATACACCTGTCAGCCACGACGCATTCGCCGCCCGCTGGCGCTACCTATGCCAAGAATGTGGGAACAATACCCAGTCTACCTGACCTCGGTCACTTTCATATTCGGACCTCCTCCACAGTGGCGACACTACAAGGTTCAATGCGAGGGGTGTGTTTTTTCCTACTTTAGGAAAACTGACATTCCTCTACAAATACAAGGCAGCTCATTAGAGGTTTCAGTGACGATGATAGCACCCGTCATAGCACCTATGAAGCATATAAAGAGCAAAAATCCCACTACACCGATCCCATAGCACGGTGCTCCGCAAGACCAAGATTTTATAATGCTTAATCTTAATCTAATGCTTACAGAAGATAATAGGTTCTTCATCACCTACATATTAATATTAAAACAGGACAGACAAAAAATAGTGTTAAGGAAGTCGACGTAAAAAAAAAAAAAAAAAAAAAATCAAATGCAAAACGATATAAAAATCTATGAAGCATACAAAGAGCAAAACTCCCACTACACCGATCCCAAGCAAGGTCAAGGTCATCCGGATAAACAACTGATACTCAGTTCATACGTATAGATAGATGTATGAATGTATTTAGAAGTCTGCACGTGCATGTGCGTGTGTATGAGTGTATTTACGGGTAAGAGAATGCGGCCGGGCGTAGCCAAGGCAGGATGAGCGGATCCAGACCTCACCCTACCCGCACCCACACCAACCCGCTAATCGATACCAGGGATCGATTGTAGCCTCCCTCACCTCCTCAATGAACGGACCCCGCTCAGCTGGTCCTCCGCCTGTCGCTGCTGCTGCCGCCGCCGGCCGCCGCTGTACACAACCCTTCCCTTCTGTCGCGCTTACACGATAGAGCTGGAAGGCACTAGCAAACCCATGGATATAACTAAACACTGCCTATCAGGCAATAGCTTTATTATGCCTTCGCGGTCAGACATCTCGAGGAAATAAAGCATACCTCTACTGAGGAACACTTCACCCTATCATATAAAAACTACCATCTCTACATCATTATATATAACTAAGCCATTAAATTAAAAAACCTCACTCCGAAACCAACTGGCTTGACGTAACTGCATCGTATTCCGTGGGAAACGGATAATACTTACGATTAAATGCTGGCCACACACGCAAGCATAAGCACAAATATGACAACAGCGAGTCAGGTCACGGTCCTGATTTAACCCACAATCCTGCTGCTGCCCATCAGTGAATAAAACTACTTACAGAGAATGTCAATCCTTCCGAAGCATACAAGAGTAGACTACACTTTGGTAAGACGGCCACGTGAATAACAGAAGGGAATGCATGAGCAATGTGATCAGCCGAGGGTCAGCGCACGCCGGTGTGGCCATGAGTTGCCCTGGCCCCATACCAAGTAGGCTCGGTATCATAGCCTCTTCAGAACAGGCAACTGGGTCTTCATTACAGTAGGGCAGTCGAAAACCTAACGAAACCGCAATAACTTTTGCAATACGAAATGCTTGACATGACTTTTGTGTACTTAAGGCAAATATCCATGGGAAGGAAGACCACAGACAACGATCATCATACCTTGGCGGGCACAGCGGCGTGCGAGGATGGAGGAAGGGTACACGGCAGAAGGGCAAACACAACCGGCATCTTCACAACACGTAGTCTTCACTACTTCTAACGCCAAGTTGTAATGTTATCCTATCTGAAGATACCGAATCTTGAGGTCACAACAGTTCCAACACACTAGATTATACACGCACACATACATGCACACAGAGGAGTACTGAGGCATGAGCACCACACCAGTGTGGGTTAAGCTGGCACAGGGCACAGAGATGACTGGCGGACCTGCCCCTACTGCTACCCAACCGTCCCTAGCCCTCCCATACGGGGTGGAAGGGGGGCATCTAGTACCATCTACATTAAATGCCTCCGCATCATAATAGAGAAAGTGTGTGCGCTTGCATAAACTAGAAATTATTTTAGGAAGGCCATAAAGTTATAAAACAGTGCTCGAACCCAGGTGTGTAAAACAATCATAAGTGAAAAGTGAGGTTGGGCAAACCAAGCTGGGCCTGGTGGGTGCCTGGTGGCAAGGGGATGAGAGGGGGTGGGAGTGCTCTGCCGCTGGCACCTCACGCTGGTAGGGCCATCTCACGTGCTGGTAAACCCCGATAAGTGCTCACGTGCACGCTCTGACTCTACCTCCTTACAACACCTGCTCTACTACCCCACTCAAGGCCGAGCCTCAAGTAGTGCAACCTGTAGTGGGGAGGACAAAACTTAAGAAACCGAGGTAATCCCACGAAGCCGCGGGGGATGGCTGAGGCTGCGAGACGTCTTCGGTCGTATGGCGCAGCTATAAATACCCAATCTTCCACCCCTCCCCACTCACTCACTCACTCACTCACTTTCTCACTTTCTCTCTTCTCTCTCTCTCTCTCTCTCTCTCTCTCTCTCTCTCTCTCTCTCTCTCTCTCTCTCTCTCTCTCTCTCTCTCTCCTCGCTCTCTCTCTTTCTCCCCCTCTCCTTCTCTCTCTCTCTCCCTCTTCTCTCCTCTCTCTTCTTCATCTTCTCTCCTCTCTCTCTTCTCCCTCTTCCCTTTCTCCCTTTCATCTCTCTCCTCTGCTCCTCTTCTCCCCTCTCCCCCCTCTTCTTCCTCCTCCCCTCTCCCTCTCTCTCTCCTCACTCTCTCTCCTCTCTCTCTCGCTCTCTCCTTCCTCTCTCCTCTCTCTCTCTTCTCTCTCTCTCCTCTCTCTCTTCCCCTCTCCCTCCTCTCTCTTCTCGCTCCTCCGCCTCTTCTCGCTCTCTCTCTCGCCTCTCCCTCCCCCTCTCTGCCCTCCTTCGCTCCCTCTCCTCTCTCTCCTTCTCTTGCTCTCGCCCTCCTCTCCCTCTCCTCTCGCTCCCCTCGCCCTCTCCTCTCCTCTCTCTTCTCCTCTCTCCTCTCCTCCTCGCCCCCTCTCGCTCTCTTCTCGCCCTCTCCTCTCCTCTCTCCTCCCTCCTCTCATCCTCCTCTCCCCTGCGCCCATCTCTCTCTCTCCCTCCTCCCTCTCTCTCTCTCGCCTCTCCTCTCGCTCTCCCCTCTCCTCCGCGCCGCTCCTCTCCTCCTCCTTCCTCCCCCTCTCTCTTCTCTCCCTCTCTTCTCTCTCGCCTCTCTCACCGCGCTCCCCTCTCTCCCCCTCTCGCTCTCCCTACGCCGCCGCGTCTCTCTCTCCCTCTCTCCCCTTCGCTCCTCCCCTCTCTCTCCTCTCCCTCCCTGCTCGCTCCCTCACTCCTCGCTCTCCGCCGCTCCCTCCCCTCCTCTCCTCTCTCCCTCTCTCTCTCCCTCTCCCCTCGCGCTCCCTTCTCCCCTCTCCTCCCCGCTCGTCTCCCGCTCCTTCTCTCCCGCTCTCTCTCCTCTCGCCTCGCCTCCCGCTCTCTCTCTCCTCTCGTCCTCCGCTCGCTCTCTCTCCTCTCCTCGCTCTCTCTCCTCTCTCCTCTCTCTCTCCCCGCTCGTCTCCCTCGCTCTCTCCTCGCTCTCTCTCTCGCTCTCTTCTCCTCTCTCTCGCTCTCTCCTCCTCTCCCGCTCTCCTCTCTCCCTCGCTCTCCCTCTCCCTCGCCCTCTCCTCTCTGCGTCTCTCTCCGCGCTCTCTCTCTCTGCTCGCTCTCTCTCTCCTCTCTCTCTCTCTCTCCTCTGCTCTCTCTCTCGCTCTCTCCTCTCCTCTCTCTCGCTCTCTCTCCTCGCTCGCTCTCTCTCTCTCTCTCTCGCTCTCTCTCCGTCGCTCGCTCCTCTCTTCTCCTCTCTCCTCTCTCTCCCTCGCTCTCTCCCTCTCGCTCCTCTCTCCTCTCTCTCTCTGCTCTCGCTCTCTCTCTCTCTCTCCTCTCTCGCTCTCCTCTCCTCTCTCTCCCTCCGCTCTCCCCCCTCTCTTCTCTCCCCTCTCTCCACCCCCCCTCCCCCTCTCCCTCCGCCTTCTCCTCCCCTCCCCTCCCCTCCCCTCTCCCCCCTCTCTCTCCCCTCTCTCCTCCTCTCCCCTCCTTCCCCCCCTCCTCTCTCCCCGCTCGCTCCTCCCCTCCTCCCCCTCCCTCTCCCCCCCCCCCCCCCCCCCCCCCCCCCCCCCCCCCCCCCCCCCCCCCCCCCCCCCCCCCCCCCCCCCCCCCCCCCCCCCCCCCCCCCCCCCCCCCCCCCCCCCCCCCCCCCCCCCCCCCCCCCCCCCCCCCCCCCCCCCCCCCCCCCCCCCCCCCCCCCAACCCCATCCCAACAACCCTCGCCCCTCCTCTCTCCTCGCCTGTCCCCCCTATTCGGGCTCTGTCGCTTTAATCTATATGCATACCGTATATTTGTGAACCCTCCCTGCGCATTCATCCCCTGACCCCCCTCCAAAACCCCTTCTCTCTCCACCTCCTCCACCACCCCCATCGCGCGGAAGTTATACCCAGCCTAACCTCCTCACCCCCCCACTCCGTATTCCCAAATTTTGGTTTTCGTTTAAGAACTCGTGAGACTGATTTGCTTTGTCATCTGGTAAGACATAATCACCATAAACATCTAAGGGAACATAATCAACATACACAACAACACTATACCATAAAAGGCCAACTAGACCCACTAATCCACTGATTAAAAAGCGAATAACCTAAATATTGACACTGCATACAGAAGAGTCTCAAAGGAGAAGTAAACAAACAACAAAGCAGTATAGCACGTGCACAGACATCCACCAATCTACAGTGGAATAAAACTGAACTGAACCAAAACAAAAAAACTCCTTTGTCAATCTAGCCGGGTGCTACGTCACAGCCACTAACACGCGACCACCGTAGCAGCAATAAAGGCCGTCCAGCTGAATTTACACCTGCCCCTATCGTTCCTCTCTTACCTACGGCAGCTGAAACTTCTTTGTACAGACTACAATATAAAACCGTGGTCACGTACCTACCATGGCTAAGATACTAAATTATCAATTGTTGAACTTGATAAAAAAATAAAATCGTGAATGTAATTACATTTCTGGGTTAAACTGTCCCGTGAAATTTTGAAGAGAGTTCGGATGACTAAGATGAATAACCGTTCGTAAGGCAAATATGAAAGCACAAGAATTAAAGATGAGAAGAGATACGAATACTTGGGAAGGGAGAGGGCGAGAGATCATAAACTACATTATAAGTGGAATTATATCAAGTGAAAATAAATTGGCAAAATATCAACACCCCGGCGAAATGTCGCCTTACACATGCACACAAACCCATGCTTGCCATTCTCCTGGAACACAAGTTTGCAGCTGCCCGTCAGTCCTCGGTTGCGGGGAGCGTTAACCACGTGCAGCAAGCGGAATGTATAAACAACCTACAACCACATCGGGAAGAGAAGGGAAGCACATGGCAGTCATGTACTGCACTTTCGTTCTCCATGGCCGGCTGTAGGAAGTGTACGTGAACTCGACAAATATCGAACCTCATTAGCAATCCATGAGTCAAAGAGAAAAGGATCTAAGGATTCGGTTCAGCATTCGCGATTTTATGAAATCGCTACCACAAATTATCAGTCATTTACGCAAAATTGAGGCTGATCGTCTAAATCGTGACTACCCGTCCACGTGGGCTTCGTCTTGTGAGTGTCTGAGCTCGGTCATATGTAGCAATAGCCAAGTATCTGCTTTTTAGGCTAAAACCAAAGAACACAAATACTAGGTTAATAAAAAGAGGGCAGACCGCAGATTTCTAATGGAAAAGGGATCTATATTAAAGGATGTATTGCTATTTAGGACATGTGACAGTAAGTGGCAATTCACGGATTTCTTCGTTTTTTTCCGAGGTTTTCGCACTATTTTCACCATTTACCTCTGAAGAATTATGTTCGCCTATGATTTACACGATTAACTTGGTTTCCCTGGGAATCTAGATGTCACTGCAAACTGTAGTAATTCCCTTCTAACCTAAAATGCAAAAGCAACATACACAGATATTACTGCCATGTTAAACATTGGTGGATTAGAAACTCAGTATTCTCCCTTATCGTCATTAAACGATATTCTCAAGTAATTGAATCAGTTTTGACGGTGAACGGTAACTAGTATTTTGTGTCAGTTTGGAAATAACCACTTCTTACAATTGTGGCAATGGCCCTTTAGGATCTTAACGTGTAGGGAACTCATTACCTTATCAATAATGGGACTAATACGATCAAATTAAACAACCATGATCCATGATCTACGGTAGAAGTGTGTAATTAGGGAAAGAGCCAGGTGAAGATGCGACCAATCACCAAGGTGAAGGTACCAGACGTTCTACCCTGGGGCTGGCAGGTGTGGGCGCTCTCTCTAACGTGCATTCTATCGGCCTGCATTCCAGGTAGATTTAATTAATTCGCCTGACATGCTCCCCTGGCCCTTGACTTGTGTCAGCGTTGAACATTTGCTCTGCCCTTCCTCCCACGGGGAGGCTTTTATTAATACCCTTAAAGTGAACGGCCAATGAGACGAGACCGAAACACCTGGGTCCGCGAAGTGAAAACAATACCAACCCCCACGTCAGGTCCATGGTCAGTCCGTCTTCCCCTGCGAAACCCCTAATTCCCTACACGTCATAGACCTCCTAACTGCTGTTCCAAGTCCACGGATACCTTGTAACCACCACAAGATCACGTAGCTTTAGAGCAAGCATCCTTGTGTATAGGACATCTCCCAACATGGCATCGCCGCGGGAACCCAGGTTTGCCAACCGCTCCGACTTCCTTAGTCACTGCCACCAAAACGTCACTTGACATTTGTCACGTTCTTCCCGACGTTTTCTGAGCTAAATTCACTTTCTGGACAACTAATCGGCATATAGCACTGGTATCTCCCCTTCCCCCGAGCAGAGAGCGAGCGAATCACCAAGAAAAGATAGAAAAACAACATTTTCCGCGACGGGAACTAAGCGATCCCAAC